>NW_015090855.1:3222576-3223225 GCF_001431845.1 Calidris pugnax
CCCGCTCCGCCGCCCGTCTGCGCGGAGTAAATCTCGTCCTGTCATCGGGTGGCGGAGGAGGAGTTTGTTAATGTTCAGTTTGCTCAGTGGATCGATGTTTGCTGGCATCGCCTCGCCCTGCCTGTGTGTGTGTATGTGTGTGTGTGCGTGTGCGAGTGTGTGTGTGTGCGTGTGTGTGTGTGTGTGTGTGCGCGAATACCAGATTTCCTTCCATCCCCAGCCTCCCTGTCCTCTCCCATATCACTCACTGCCTGGCATCTGACAGCACGGAACCTGCAGCGCTCCGCGCACACACACACACACACACACACACACACCACGCACACCCGGGCACCGCTCCGCCATACAGCTCTGCGAGGAGGAGGAGGAGGAGGAGAGGAGAGGAAAGGGAGGAAGCAGCCAGCCCCACAGTCTTTCCAGAGCTGCCTTTTTAATATATACATATCTATTTTGTTATTTATTTATTACCCTTCTCTGGCACTGTGGGCGCCTTTTCATTTGCTCCTGAGCTTGGATGTTTGAATCAAAGCAAAGCAAGTGTTGCAACAGTTAAAAAAAAAAAAAAAGCCAACCAAAAAAAAAATCAAAACCCCAAAAAAAATCCCACCCCTCACCCCCGAAAAAGCCCAAAAGAAAAACCAGCCAACGA
>NW_015090855.1:3223603-3241103 GCF_001431845.1 Calidris pugnax
TATTTTGAAAAAAAAGAAAGAGAAGTTTGAAAAAAATAAAAAAAAAAAAAAAGCCAACAAAAAAAAAAAAAAAAAGGGAGAGAGAGAGAGAGAAAGAAAGAAACCTAGATCTCTAAAATAAAATAAAAACCAAACAGGTTCCTATCAGTGAAGTGGAAAGGAGGGGGGCAGGGGCGGCTTGAGGGGGGTGTTGGGGAAAGCAGCTGAGAGGCAGAGGCAGAGAAACACGACTCAGGAGCGTCTCAGGGCTCTCGGATCTGGGGACAGAAGTGAGATTGGAGAAAGTAGAGCGATGCCAAGGAGGAAACAGCAAGCACCCAAACGGGCTGCAGGTAAGGAGAAGCCATCCACTTACACAGCCTCTGTCTCTCCGCTCCTTCCGATCCTACCCCCCATCTTTATTATTATTTAGGGTCACCCTTGCTTTTCCGGGCTGGATCTTTATTTATTTATCCCCCCTCCCCCTCCCTTTCCCTTCGTAACTCTATGGAGCCAGTTTCATTCCTTATTGCCAAGATTTCTACTCTGACATGGGCTGTCCCCTTCCACCCTCCCGCCGCTCCCACCGCGCTCGGTCCCCGCTGCCTCCCGCTCCGAGCTCCCATCCTGCCCTGACGAAACTTTTCCCCCCAACTTTCTTCCACTCGGCTCCCCTTCTCCCCCGGCCCCTCTCCCTCACCGAACCGAAAGCAGCTTCCCATTTGCTTCCCGCTTTAATCTTTTTTTTTTTTTTTTTTTTTTTTTCTCTTCTCCTTTCTGATTTTTTTTTTTTTCCCTCTCTCCTGGTGGTTTTTTTTGTTTTTAAAACGTGTGTTTCGCGAAGTGGGTCGGTGTGTTTCATCTTTTATTTCGCCGTGTTTCTGGTGGCAGTGCTGGCCGGGTCTGTGTGTGTGTGTGTGTGCGTTGTGTATGCCTGAAATAGTACAGGGACTGTCTCTGCTGATGAACCCGGTGGGGAAGTTCAGCCTTTGATCATCAGTGGTGAAAATTGCAACAGGAAATAAAATGAAACGTTGTGACTGTTAGAAGACAATCCACATTTTCAAATCAAATCCTTCTTTTGTTTTGTAGCCGAGTTTATATATTTGCACATGCCAAGTGGTTTTGCAATTTATTAATTTTTTTTTTTTTTAAAGAAGAAAATAGTTTGCAACTTTGGAAGTGTTTTGTTCTGTCGTTTGTAGGGTGTTCTTTTTCTTTTGGAGGCCAAGAAAAAGAAACAGATGAGTGGGCCTGTATAGTAAATCTTTTCAAAGAGTTTTCTTTCAGGCTGCTTAATTGCTTTTTATTTTTTTTTAATAGTGTGGTGGGGTTTTGTTTCTGGGAAGCGCAATATGGAAGTTCATTTTTCTTCTGCCAGACCCACCCACTGAAAAATCAGCTTTCCAGTTGATTGCCAGCTTTGATTTGACATTTGATTGATCACCTGTCATCTTGCTGCCTTTGATCTATTCATTCTTGATATATATCAATAAATCACTCACCATGGTAACCCAAGTGCCAATGACGTAAGGCTTGCCCTCTAGATTCTCTTAGCCAGACATGCACAATTATTATCTTGTTTGGCTTTTAATGTAGGCGGGTTTTTTCCCTTCCTTTTTTTTTTTTCTTTGTGTCCTTCATCAGATTAGTTCTCTGAAGAAAACTAATATTTTATGTTTTTAGTTTAAAAATGGTTTACTCATTTTTCCTCCCCCTTCTGAATATTTTCTAGGTGTAACATAGTATATGTGGGACAAAATGTATGGGCAAGTTTAGTGGCATACTTGAATAAACTTTGAAAAGTAGTGCTTGTGATTCGTTCAAAGGTAAATGCTGTTTCCGAGAAACTGGGACATGCATAACTTTTATAAACTTACATATTTTGCCATATTCATATAGGTGCAGGACAATGGTATGCAGGCAGAGTCTTTTGGGACGTGACCAATGACTGTACCTATCTATGCAGGTTGCTAGTATGATTCCTGGCAAGCAAAGAGCCCCTTTAACCATAAATAACAGTTAAGCTAGAAGTGCGTGTATATATGTATTCGGAAGAACTCTCTGATGCGTTGCTATTATTGTTTTATTCACAAAGAGGTTATATCTGAATAAGACATTAACGTTTTCAACTTGCAGGATAAATAGCTATTTTTTCATGGATGCTGATCATCACAGTGACAGTGCTAGAATTGCTCCTTTTTTCTCTCTGTCAGGAGTATGAGGCTTCATTTTATTTTGTTTTCAAAGTAGAATTTTCACTTGGAATGTGTGTAGTATCTTTTTGTAGAAGGGGCACCCTGTTCTTTTTTAGAAACACAGGCTAGAGAGTAAGTAAATTTTTGCGAGCAAAGCCCATGCTGTTGTTTCCCGGGATTTCCCTGCTGAGAATACAGTAAGATATGTTTTTATCCAGAACGCTACAGTATTTTTGAGAATCTTAATGCTGAGGGAGTAATTTGAATGACCACAATTACATTTCTCCTTCCTTATTCTCATTATAAAATGTGCATTGCTCTTCAGCGGTGCATTTCTTTGATTATATTTGTCCTCAGATCAATGTTGTTTCAGGTGAGCAAAACACTGCAAATACAGTCCAGTTTCCTCCAGCATAACCGATTTGAAGTAGGTTTATACATTTGCAATAGTTCTCCTGCTTTGAAGTTGTATTTGTGTGTTTGTGGGGGGTAAGGGGGGGTTTCAAAGAGCAGACGTGTCTGTTGTATATAGTTCTTAAAACTGACTTTCATTTTCAGGGATAGTACTGAGGTTCTGTTTTGTATGGTGAAAAATACCTCAAAGTGACAGTAGACAGACTGTGCAATAAGAAATGAATCGCTCATCAAGGCTGATAGCAAAGCTCCTTATTCCTTTTATTTAAAGGAGTTAGTACATTATATATTACTTAATTATAGCTTTTATTTATTTTTAGTTGTACAAGTTCAAAGGTATCAGTTGCACTGCATTTTGTCTTGATGGCAGCAGAGATATTGAAGAGAAGTTTGCAACTTTTAGCTTCTTTGGATAGTTCACCTCCAACAGAAGAAAAATGATAAGCCTTATGATTCTGGACATGCCTGCTTTTGTCATTGCTTAAAATTAAATACTATGCACAACTGTAAATAATTACTACCATGCACTGACTTTGAAAGCAGGTTTCTAGTTTGATTAATGAATAATGTAAAGGTTAGAGAGAACCAGCGAGTGAATCAGAAGTGAAGTCCTGCTGCTAGATGAAAATCTATCTAGAGAAATATACATGGCAATTTTGTCCTTTTCTATTATTAATTTTAAGCCTTGTATTCCTAAGAAATATATTACAGACCATTGTAATGAAACAAGGTAGTGTAATTGGATAAATGGGGCGATATTTATGTTTGATGAAGGGGATTTTTGATCTCGAATTACACTTTTAAAGACACTTGATTTCACATCAACACCGAAACTATGTCAAATGCATTTTGATCTTTCCAGGGGCGAAATGTTCCTGAATCGTCATTCCTTTTTGAGATCGTCATTTTCTTTTTGATAATTCTTGAAGCAGATAGTTACAGCTCTTTATGTCAGTGCCTCCTTTAGTATCATACTTGTGTTTACAATAAACAATCTATTTGTGTTGTAGCTTTCACCCAAATGAATCACAAAGGGCTTTACGAACTGGGGGCCTAATCCTTCTTTTGCTCAGGTGCAAATCAAAACTAGCTTTACCAGCAGCACCAGCGCAGTTGCAATGAGCACTGTCTGCTCCTGCGAGTAAGATGAGACTCAGGCCCAGAAAGTACTTCATCCTTCAATGAAACGCAGCCACCTCTGGGGTAGAAGTCTTGTAACGATTCCATAACAAATGGTAATATATTAACAGAAGGGTGGAAAAAGGGTGGGAGCAAAGCAGAATTGCTATTCAGATTTTATTCCTAGGGGTATGAAATAGCTTTCAAACACAATTTCACTGGATTAAACTCTCCTTTCCCCTGCAGCTTGTTTAAATGTGCATATTTTATTTTGTGATCATGAATTGCTAGTTTGCTTTTTTAAAGCCTGCAAAGAGGAATCTGGACTTAACGCCTTTTCCGGCTGCAATTTTGTATTACTTCTTTTCTTTCTTTCTCAGCTCCAATAGGCTATATAAGAACCAAGGCTCTGGAGAAGCACAGCAGAAACAGATATCAGTCACATTTATTTTGTTTATTGGAGCTGTAGAATAACATCATTTTGTTTTTGGAAGAGTCCTCACAGAGCAGCAAGCAGCAGAGGATTAGCAGTCAGTACTTTAAAGCTGCAGTCTGCACCTTAGTAGTAAAAGGTTATTTAAAACAGAAACATATTTGGAAAGTGAAATTCTGCTTCTGCAGAGAGCAGAGTAAATGACCAGCTAGGTCCGGTATGTATATTTCTGTGACTGAAGGAAGCGATATATACATGTATTAATAACCAAGAGCGGTGTGGCTTTTTGAGTATTATTTGTGTTCTTTATTGTAAGGGCAATAGAAGCAGGTTCCAAGCCAGCAGTACTGAATGAAACTGTAGAAATGGCAGCACTGCTTTGTTTAAACATCCTCCAGAAAAGCAAGTGCACATCAAAACCACCTAAATAGCTCATGCCTCAGAACCTTTCAGTTACTGTGCACATCACGATGCTGACAGATGACAAAAAAAGCCAAGGTGTTCACAAACAAGAGGAGCCTTTAAATCGTGGTTAATTAAATATATTCCAAAATACATACCTTTGCAACTAAAGAGGCACCAAAATTAGTTGCCATCTGTGTTAAATTCTGGGATCGGCTACTAAGCCCGAAGCTGCTATGTAATTTTTTCCCATGTCAAAACTCAGTCCTGAATGGGACAATTTGAAATCACGTTCGTTTTAGTTACTGTTTCCTTATTCAATTTTACTCTCACATATCAAAGCACAGTATATTGTCACAATATAAAAAGTGGGACCCGGGAAGAGTTCAGCCCCTGTGACTGTGATATAAAAGATATTTCCAACAGCAAATGACACAATTTTATAGCACTTCTAAAAACATGTTCATTGTTAGAAATTCTTTCGCATAAATGCTCTCCCTCTTCTGTGCTTTTTAATCGAAAAGGCCATTTTCTTGAAAACGGCAGGCTTTTGGTATTTTCTGCCAGCACTTTCTCCTCCTGATTTTTGCTCTCATTAGTAGCACCCACCTCAAGTAACTGTTTCCCCTAGAAGAGGTCCCTGGAGTTCCTCCGTAGCACAGGGCCAGGGTGAGCCTTTCTCCAGTGATTTTACTTCCCATCCCGATGAGGACATCACTCCCAGAGAGCAACTCCAGACTCACGGAAAAAAAAAAGCTGTCAGTTGCTGTGGCTGCAATTCCCAACTTAGCAGCAGCAGAGGGAATGGAACTGTACTCTATCAATTACAGTTGGAACCAGAGGCTAAACACTTATTGTGTTAAGCTATTGTGCAGATCTTAAGAGCTCAAATGTAAAAAAAATATCATGTCAGCTAGTGGAGGGGAGAATAAGGCCTGGTTCTTCTACTGGATGACGTATTATTAGCAAACGCAAAGTAAAATTATTCGAATTCTATTTAGTGCCTCTCGGGCTGAGACATGTGTGTACCATATTATGCCTTAAAAAAGGGGGATCCTACTGACTTTGCTGCTAAAATAAGCCTTTGTTTTTCCTTCTTCTCTGCAAAATGAAAATATTTGTGAAGTTTTACCTCTGAAGCGTGCTCATGCAAGCAGAGAGGCATTTTCATCTGTCCCCGAATCTGATGCAGGAGTCAATTGGAAACACATTACACTCTCAGCTGAAGTCTTACATTTCATTCATGCAAGAGCAGTGATTTTTCATTACCTATTTAATTACAATAATCTACATGAGAGTGGGTCCAGTTCTGCAGCTCTTACTCAGCACTTTGTTTCAAGGGGTAACTGGCCTGCGTAAAGGCTGTCTGAAAGCTGGGCTGTTTAGCTACAAAATTAAATATATATGTTTCTTTGCAAATGTTGTGCCTCCAAAGAGCGACCAGATTCTTCCATTAAGCTTTAAATCTAGGGAGAGTTCTGCTTGTAACTTGTGTTACTAATGGTTGCGTGCTCTTCTTTTCTAAAGTCTGTATGACTGAGGTGTTTTGCTTGCTCGGCTAACTTCACTTCTCAAACACGGTTCCATTCTCTGCGTTAATTATCAAACACTGTTTCTTGATACCAGTAGGTGATACGGTCTTTTAAAGAATCCCTTTTTAACATGCAGTGTTATGTTGTGCACACACACAGCAGCTCTCAAGTAAATGCACAAAGATTTTTTTGCAAATCGGAAGCCTAAAAGTTCCATGTAGTTTTAGAGACTAAAATCAGCTCTTTCTCATTAAGGTGACCTCTCTCTTGAGGCTGTTGGATCTTGGCACCGAGTCATTTTTACCATGTTATAATAACGGCTTCTGCAATTCAGAAATACCTTGACAGCGAACAGTGTATTTTTAAGGTTTCAAGGAGAAACGCATCATAGAAGCACACTGTTTCCCATCAGATTTACACATCCCTCTTTAACTGTTGCTGGCTTTTCATCCGTTACCTTGTGAGGTTTTTCAGGCAAAAAGAAGTGGAAAAACTGGTCTTATGATCTAAGTGTTGCATTAAGTGTCTCATTTAGAAAAATGAAGAGAATCTTTGTTTTCCTAAAAGCAATGTTTTCCCCCTTTGCCCTAGGAAAAAGAAAGTCACAACAATAGCTTCAAAGTGACAAGATTAGATTGTGAAAAATACATAGTTTATATCGTGCAGCACCAGTGGTCCCAATTATTGGTAAAATTCCACACTTAAATCGAATGAACAGTCCTAAATGTATCGGAAATAGATCCTTTTCAGGTATGCAGACACATATACCTGCAAAAAGGAGAGACGAGCGCTTGCTTGGGAGAAAGATACATCGTTCTTATGGAGATAAGCTGGAATGTTCAGTTGTTTAGAGCAGTCTTTGGTAATTCCACTAATATTTGCCCACACGTTAAAATTGCTGTGATGTTAGAAGTTGTGTCCACTGAAAGCCCTATGTTAGTGTTTATTTTCTTCAAACCCCCAGTTCCTGGAATCTGGTGATTATGCAAGTTCCCAATATGCATTTTAAAAAGGAAAATTTATTCTAAACTCCTTGCTATGGAGAACTAAGGAACTTGAAAACATGCAGCCTAAAAGTTCTTATGACAGAAGGAAAATGCCATGATTCTCAAAGTTTTTAACATCTCATAATTTTCAGCTATTCTCATGATTTTCTGGGGTGTGCTTAATGATTTTTGAACAAACAAGGTTGGCAATATTTCTTTTGACTGATTCTGATGATGAGCTGGTGTATAAGTCTGTGTATATAATTATATATGTACACATACATAATACCAGTAAACAAAATACATAACATAATGATGGAGTGGAGTTACATGAATAGTAGCTCTGAATTTGGATTGCTATAAACAAAGCAGTTTTGAGAGATCAGACCATCAGTTCTTGAGGAGTGGCTTTCAATTGAAGTTTCGTGGAGATTGTTTTTAGTGGCAATTAAATCTAGAAAGTTAATAGCCAGTAACAGTTCTTTAAAGCCTAAACATTTGCAAGACCTATGAGGAATGCACAGCCTGCCTTTTTTCAGATATAATCAGTCTCAACTTTATTGAAAAAAAATTTACAACTAGCAACATTAATGCTGTATTTTTATTGTATTAATGCAAATGAGATGCTGACTTCTTTCTTTCATCTCCATGGCTTGTATCTATTATAGCTGTATCTTATTGCTTTCTGTGTCTTTTCTCTCTGTGTTCTGTAAACTGCTATCGTCTAATGATACTGAGGCTCATTAAAGTTACTCACGATGCTAGAGAGACTATGGGAAGCATCCTTAGCTCTAGGTGGCTATAGACAAGCAAAACTACTGAGTATATGGGGAAAAGTAATCCAGATCAACGCTTCCATTTCCATTTTGAGAAACTCTTAAACTTGATAGGTCAAACAGGAAGAAAAAACTTGCAGGAAGGACTGTGTACTGGAAAGAACAGGTCATTTTTAATACACATCCCTACCTGACAAAGATGAAAAGCAATAAAGTTTTAAGGAGCTTTCTGGCTCTTCCTGCATCTCTCTCAAAAGACTCATTTAATTGAAAAGCCTGTTGTGCTTGGTTTTATGCATGTAAAAGAGAAAAAGGGCAATTTTGCACAAGGCCTAATATTCCAGCACAATATAACCAGAATTCTTTCTGGTTGCTTTTTAAGTCTCTCTGTTCATATAAAATTAAGACCCACTTATCTTAAATTGTACTAAATCTCATTCAATATTGCTTTCATAACTTAAAAAATGCTGTTAAATATTCCCAAAGCAACTTTGCTGAAGTGATATTTGGTCTGTTTATATGGAATCAGTGCAGAATTTCTGTTGAAAAAAGAGCAGCACACAGTTCTTGTTTTTAATGAAAATAATTAAATTCCCTGGAATACCTTAATAGGAAAGATATTTTCTAGAAACTGTGCTTAGAGGAGATAGGAATGAAAATCTGCACATTGTTGCAGTTTGATATGTGCAGACAACAATCCTATTTCTATCATTCACCCTCCAGTTGGACAGAAATTGGGTTTTTTTTTGCTAGAAAGATTCCATATATAAATAATTTTATGTGAATTACTCTGGGAGTCACCACCACAATTCATACGGCTTGAAATTTTCTTCGTACATATAGGAACAACTCATTTACTTCCCACAGCATGAGTGGACTTCACAGGAAAGAGCTGGGTCTTTTAATGATGTACAGTTTTGTATCAAAGAAACATAACCTTATGCTAGCTGGTATAAAGGTCTACCAAAATTAATTTTTTGTATGTTTTTCAGCCATGTCATAACATTTCTAAGCACAGTAGAAGTAGCACTAAATTAACATGTGAAAGGAGAAAGAAGCTAAGTAGTTATATTGATCATCTGTAGCATTAAATGCTAAAAAAATTAAAAGCTTTCTAGTGCTTTTGATTAGCTGCATGGTTCCTGCTCATATATGTGTGCTTTGTTAGGAAGTGGAGTAATATTTCTTCACACTTAGCACCTTACTTCCAAGGATTTCTTACTAATGCTGCGTATTCCTCAAAATAAACCCAATGAAGCAGAATATTTTTTCCCCCTTTTACAGAAAGGAAAATTGAAGCTGGGAGGTATTACATGATTTGCTCAAGTTCAGACAGCATTTGCTTCTAATTCCCTGCTCTAGGTACTAGATCACATTTCTATCTTCAGTGCACTTTCAGGAGAGAAAGTCAGGCTGGAGGCTCAAGGCATCCCTATTTCTGCTGCTGGGGTGAGAAGAGGGAGCAGCCCAGCAGGGGCACGGGGGAATTGGCCGTGGAAGGGAGCTGGAAAGGCAGTTTCATCCCTTCTCTGCAACTCACCATGGTGGAGGCAGCACTTCGCTTGTGTCCAGGAGCTCCTAAAAGCAGGAAGACTCCCAGTCAAAGAAAGCAGAGCTGTGTTAACTCTGTGAACAAGCCAAGGGACCTGTACTAGGCAATAGTTTTAAGCAGAATGATTTAAGCTCTTTAACTTTCCCAAATTATCCTCAGATGCATTTTTGATCAGTGATAAGTTTCAGGACCAGAAAATTTGGTTACGGTTACTTTTTCTTCCATACGCTGTTCTACATTTCTTCATCAGACCTGGGGTCTAGCTTTGTATTTCTGACACTATATAATGCATTGCCCTGAGAAATAACAAAAACCTGGTCTGGTTGTAACTAAACAGGACATACATGTTTTCCTCCACCCAGACTGCCCGAGGTGGTTGGAAATCTCTGGTAATGAAGTTTGAGGCTCTGATTTTTCTAAGTCAGCTTCTGATGTTGAGACACTAAATCCTTACATGGGCATCTAAAGAGAGACATGAATTTTCAAAAGCTTTTAGCACCAGGCAGTTCCCATGGACCTTCCTCAGAGTTCCCTCTCTGATGTAAACAGGAATTGTTAGGCCTCGATCAAGGGCATAGGTTTTTTTCTAAAGTGGAAATGTATGTATTGCCTATAGAAGAAATATGATGCAAGTAATAGCCTATGGATTCATTAAGGATTGTTTATGTTTATTCTCACACCATATTACCTTTCAGGAATGGTCGTTTCAGCCATTATATTGACAGGAACTCAGAATAAATCTTAGGTAATATAGGGCTAATCTGCCATACCTGGGAGACCACCTGCTACCCTCTCGAAGAGAGGCCAGATCGTTTGGTGCCGAATCACCAGGTAGGGCTTTCTTCTCTGGAGCTGGGGACTTGGGAAGCTCTCCCGTGGCTCCTTTTCATGTGGAAATTAATGCTTGCCTCTATTTCTGAATAGTAGGTTATTAGAGTTCGTATGCAAATTCCCAGGATAAGAATTTGTCTCTCTTTGATAATTGATATAATAATATATATTTTTAGTGGTCCAAAGTCCTTGAGCTTGAGCCTTGTATATGTAATTTATGTTTATTTCTTACTGTTATTAACTGTAATTGAGTTGTTGGCGCCTTTCATTGCCTTAGATTGAAGGGAGTGTCTCTATCCCATTGCCCCTCCATAAACAATGCCCTTTTAGGGTTCCTTATCCTGTATCCTTGCCCAGACATTTCCTAGCCTGTCAAATACTGTCATTTTATTCCTTACAGATCATTCACAGTACGTCTCCTGTTGCACACACAAATAAGGAACAAATGCAATCAGGATGCATCATCGTTTAGCATAACAAATAAAAGCCGATCTGTGCAGATTTCCCTTAAAGCGTCTCTTAATACGTATTGTCAAAATGTCTGAAGATGTCTTTTACTCATAAGCATTTAATTATTTGTGACAATTAAACTAATATTCAGAGCAGGAAAAAAAATGAGGGTATTAAATATTTTCTCTTGTCAAAAGCTAACAAAATGTCACCTCATATAGCAAACTCCTTAAATTTTGTATTTCAAACATACCTTATAACTGAAAAAGCACTTGAACAAAATTATGGGGCCCCATTTCACAACCCTGGATTTTGTATTGAGTTTGAGGAAATTGTATTTTTAAGACTAGACCGAAATTTAAGGGCACATCATTAAAATGTATATCAGTAATGAGCAGCTGAATACTTGATGATTAAAAAGGAATTTCTATCAATTTTTAAGTCTGCGCTGAAATTTATGGCCAAGGGACTGAATCAGGGACTCAGACCTGGGTTTCGTAGCCTCAGCTGGTTATTGTTTTACTTGTGTATGAGAAAAAACAGCTCAAATAACACAGAACAAGTCCTCAACCTTTTCTGTGTTCAGAATTACAGATTAATTTTGTTGGTTTTGTCTGATGATCCCTCTAGCCAGATGGATTGCTTGAACTGGAGAGGCAACATGCTGTGGATAGGGCAGAACAAGTAGCCAGTGTTGCTGCCCAGGGCTCAGCACCTTCACCTGCCTGGCAGCCCTTTAATGTGGTAAAAGTTCAGCTATGTGATAATGAAAAGGGGGGGAAATAACAGGGAAAATCTTGAAAAGAACAGAAAACCAGTGGAGGCCTTGAGAGCAGTGTTGTATAGATGCTGGAATACTCCATAGGCCCAGGCATGGCAGCAATATCATCTATATTATGGATGCAACTGTTCCTATATTCCAGATAGTTTGGAGTTTTCTGTTGAGAAGTTTGATTTCTATTGGTTCTAATGTTTCCAGTTATGAGCTGCTCAGAGCAACAATTTCCATTATCAAAATCTGTGTTTTCTTTCCTAAAATGTTCTTCATGTAATTTAGGGAAGGATGTCATTTGGCAAAAATTTAGAAGACGTACATCAGGGTTTATTTCAAAGCTGAGGGACCAGTGTGCTTTCTGGCAGTGACGTGAAAGTTTTTCAGATATGTTCTGCTTTCCCTGAGAAAATCCACCCAAATTTGTCTGACTTATAAAGCCTAAAAGTTGCTGTTGCCAAAGAATTTTTAGAAGGTGACACAGCATTCTCCGACGTGCCATCTCCACCACGCATGCTCGGTTCTTGGTTTCTCTTTTTCAATTACGTTCCCTTAAAATATGTTTTAGCTGGGGATAAGTAGGACAATAGCTTTCCCTGCTGTAGGGACAGTGATGGGCCTGAGCAGTCAGGGGAGGATGAGGAAATGGTCTGTATTTGTATTTAGCTGGAGCCCAGGCCCCGAGGTGGGAAGTGGGGAAATTTAGGAAGCAGAACATGGAGAAGCAGGGCTAAGGAGAGGAGTAGAGAGCGTAAAATTATCAAATATCTGTAGAAAACAATGGTAGAAATGTATACTTGACTCTATTGCTGAAGCAATACGGAGCATGACATTCAGCATTAGCTCTTGCACTGAACGCATACAACAGTTTCTGGATTAAGACCTGGGTGGAAATACGTGTGGTTCCACATGTGTGGTTCTTAGCTTTCCTCAGCTTGCTTTTTCAAAACCCTGGCTGGGCCCTGACTTCACTGCAGGCAGGGGATGGATGTGTGCATGAAATTGATCTGCCTCAGCTGGGAAAAAAGGTACCATCTGTAGGGGTTTGTCGGGAGAGCACGGAGCGTGAGGAGCCTCCAGGCTGCGGCTGACACTCCTGAGGTGGGCGCTTGGCCCCAGAGGACCCTCTTCTGTGAGGAAAAAGTAGAAAAAATCACTTAAAATTTGCCAGAGCTGTGTCCCTACTGTCTGTTAAATGGCAGTGGCAGTGTCCCATCCCTGAGGTGTTACGCTAGTGATTCAGGAGTGGTTGCAAGGCCAGCCTGAAACACCATCGAGACGAGGAAAATCCCGATTCCCTGCCAGGAGCCTGGAGGAGACACAGGCAGCGAGGCTGGGGGCCACACCTTGATTGGCGAGAATTTAACAGATGTATTGAAGAGTTCAGGCAGCACGCTGAGAGGTTCGTGGAAGCTGTGTCGAATGTATTAATAATAATGCATATATATTTATATAGGGCGGTTGCGAGGTATGAGTGTGTGGAGCTGCGGGAGCTGCCTGGCCAGCAGGCTGGGGTGGCGCGAGGCCTGGGGGTGCAGGGTGCCGTAGGTAGGCCGGAACAAAGCGTGGAAATTACTGGCAGTTAAGTAGCTGCTGTACAAAAGCGAGCAGCTCAGAGAAAATACAAAGAATAATGCCAGGAGTTTCAACCACAGATATCTGTTTAGATAAAAAGGGCCTGTTAGTCTGAGATCTCATGCCACAACATGCAAATTGCAAAGGGCTGATCCCTGTGTCGCTGTGTGAGTAACTGCCATTTACTTCAGCAGGCGCTGGGCCCTTGTGACTCTAACTCTGGTTTTACTTGGGGCAGGGGTTTTTGTCTATTTCATTTGCTGCCCCGTGGGAAATTTACCACAGAAATCAGATCTTTCTATCTGGAAGCTGGTGACAAAACTTCAACCAGGATCAGTGAGAGCGGAGCAGGTTACATTCAGGATATTGTGCAGTTTTGTCCCACCTCCAAAATTTATAGATTAAATAGCTAAAATCCTGAAAATGTTTATCTAGAAAACAGTCACCATTTCACTGATCATTTGCTGTTTCAGTGAACTTATTAGAGATCTTATAAACTTGTGATTTGGGTTAAACAGAGGTAAATCATTTTGAGAAATAGTTGTGGGAGACAGAGGGATGTTATGATGCCATCAACATCTGTGTTTCCATTTTTATGGATTGGGGACATTTTATATTAATCATTCCCAAACATGTCTGCTAAAATCCCTTCTTTTGTTTTTTATCACCTATGAGGTATAGCCAGGCAAGTTTTCAATTTGTGTATATGCTTGTTAGGGTAAAGTGCTGAAATTTGTTGTTCGAATGAGGGTATGAACAGTCTCGGTTTTATATTTGTCATCTTTCATTATAATTGTTTGAAAACATTTTGATTCAGTTAAAATGCACTATTTTCAATATACAAAGTATGTACAGGGGAACAAGGGAGTGATTATGAGTTTCTCCAAGGAAATAAGCATCTTTTAGCCATCATCCTACAACTGGGAAAGCTCTAATACATGACATCTATATAATTTAACCTAATAATTTTTTTTTACAGTGATGTAATGGAGAGAGTGACCTGGACTTTGTAAAAGTTCCCCTACTTACTACAGATTCCCAAGGGCAATGTAACATTCTAGACAGTGTTTTATATGCCCTGATTAAAATGTAACATATTTCTGCATTTCCTGTGCAGTGACCTGTTAGTGCTCATAGACAGAACACTTAAAGAACAGTTACAAGGAGACATTTCCAAATATGCCTAATATGCGCAAGTTTTTATAACATTCTTATTTCATTTGAAATTGCAGCTACAGCAGGAACCATTCAGACGGTGCATTGATTTAACTTTTTAATCCACTGTTTTGCTATGTCAAGTAAAATAAATGTTTGGTTTTAGCTCAATTTTTTTGCATTGCTTAAACTCGTAACCACTTGCTTTAAGCTTGGGATTGTAAAGGGAGCTACATTATCTGAGATTTAAAGCTTGCTTTTTGTAGCTGCTTTCTCACAACTCCCCCAAGAAAAAAAAATACAAAAGTACAACTTTAGCAAAAAGGGCTTTTATATCTCTATCAATTATAGAAACACCAGCTGCAGTAGATTACAAATGTGTTTGGCTGATTGTGATGTTGTGTGGGGAAAACTGTCACAGGGAGCTGGATTCTGTTCTCCCCGACACCACCAGGATGTCGCGCAGCTCCCCGGGCTGCAGCCGACACTTCTGTCAAAGCTGGAGTGGGCAAGAGCAGGATCCGGCTCTGAGATTGCCAAAGTGCGTCCTGCCAAATCTAGCTCTGTACTTGCGCGCACGTCCTGGTGCTAGGAAAAAATATGGAGCTGTTGAATGTGAGCACGAGTGTTTACCGTGTGTCATTCTGTATGCATGTGTTTTTCTGTGAGCTGAAGCAAAAGCCACACCAATACGTCTGCAACCTGGCCCAGAAATCTCTGGGGAGGATCACTCCAGTTATTGATGCTCTTTAGTTTTTATATCCCAGATGTTTATTTACTTTTACTTTCTTGAAGAACAAAGTAGGGGGGAAAGGCACCACAGAACAAAAATTGTTTGACAAGCCATAAAGGTAAAGTAGCTGAAAGTCATGAAGAAAAGAAATATGTTATCAAGACAGCAATGCAAGATGGGCAGTTTAGGGTTTTGGGTGGTGTTGAGCTCAGGACAAATTAATATATCAAAGTGTGCGCGGGTCATATCACTCCACTAATATCCTGGGATAAAAGGGTAGCAATGTAAGAGCTTTCAGTTGGTTGTGTCTTGGTCACTGTTTCATTTATCTTAATGTGCTTTCGGTCACTCAAGGAGGACGTTGTTGGGCCCTGGTTTATTTTAACAAAGAGAAACTGACATAGCAAAGTTCTGTGTATACTTTACAGCGAAAATGCAATTTTCTATTTTCATTTAATCCCAGGAATGTTGGCATTTTCCAGGCTGTCAAACAAATGAGTGCACTGGAGGACAGTTAGATATGTCTGTCTAGTTCATCTTTCTAATCTACCTCATTTCTAATGTGCCCATCACCATGGTGTCTAGGCGGAAAGTATCTGCCCTAATTTTGCTTTTTGTCTTTATTGGCTGTGGTAACTTAATTGAGTCCTAAGAGCTTTCAGATTCATCTGCAAAAATAATAACAAAAACATTATCAGAATAATGATTCATTTTTGTACTCTTACTCAGAATTTCCCCCTTCTCTTCTGAGTGTATTTGGCTAGTTGATTATTGTTGCCTTATCTAGAAGAGGTTGTACTTTAGAATTGTTGTATTAAATTGGAGTTTTACCTGAATCAGCAGTGACTCAAAACTTCATTTGGCTTGTGAAGTGAATTCACTCATGTCCTCTAACTTCCTTCTGCTTTTCTCTGCAGAAGCTGACTTCATTTACTAAGCCACACAGTTTAGCAGCTGCATCTGTTCTGTGACCCGTTGCCATATAAAACATAGGTAAAGGTAATAAAAAGTAATAGAAATTGTGGCTTCAAAAATTATATCTTCATTTGGAAGCCCTGGTTTCTGTTAAATTTAATTACTTCTCTCTCTGCCAATTAGGTAAAAATGCATCGTAAGACATAAGTGAGCAGTCTTTCAAAAGCAGAGGCCTGAGGTCTGTGCTAAGGGGAGAAGAAATCCCGCTGTTGAGTAGCTGCATCTATGCATGTGGTTATCATGGGCTGCATGCACATGTGGGGAGAATATGCTGCAATGGGGTGCAGTGGTGCTGCCAGCGTACACAGTCATCCTGACAGTGTAAGTGGTCACGGTAATTTTAGAAACATGTCTGCCGGGCATGCAGTGGCATCTGCACGGTTGTGTGCCACCTTCTGCTCTTGAAAAACGTGGCCTAAGTAGTAATCAGTCTGCAGAAGTCAATAAACTCTCGTGTTGAAGGGGCCGAGTAACCAGCGTGGTGCTCACTGAGGGAAAGAGTTCACTGAAAATGCGGCAAATGTAGCTTTCTCAGCTATAATTGAATTTGATCTGAACTGTACAGTTACATACAGCCCATTTTCTCCTCCTCTCCTATGTGTGTTGAAAGTGTCTTTATAAACCTACCCCTCAAAGATAATTTCATTGAGAGCCAGACGTTTCATACGTGACAGTGATTTCTAATCCCATCTGGACTGGCAGATCACAGATTTCCAGCTCTTGGCCTCAGCATGTAACGTGAGTTCACACAAACACAGTAAACCACTCTCTGGCTGTTTGGTTAGTCCTGGAGTGATCAAGTAAGAGAGGGATTACTCATTGCAAGATTTAATTTCATCTTCCAGGTATTTGCAATGGACTGAAGTATGGACATGATTACATTTCACAGGTTTTTCTGTGATTTAGAACAAAAATTATTAGCAGAGCTGGCTCAGCAAGGAATTTCTGATGTAATCTATACCAGTTACAAGCAAAGGGTGTGGTAATAGGGAAAGAAAAAGGAGGGCTAAGTGTTTATCCCGGTTGACTGAGACAGAAAACAGGACTGGCAGGATGACAAACTGGCATAACCTTACACTAGAAAGTGCAACGATTCCAACAGAAGTTCCAGCCATATTGCGTGGCTTTTAAAAGAGCCAGGCACAGGAGAGGACAGCTTCTTCCTGCATCCTTCATCATAGCTAAAGCAGAGTGGGGTAGGATCTGTATCATACAGTTTCTTTAGGCGCTATGGCAGTATGTATGTTAAATAAGTGTTAGGAACTGGTTTTCAGGGTTTGGGGGGCAGGGTTGGTAGAAGAGACATGAAAAATATATTGATGTTAGATACACGACCACTTAATTTCCCCAGTAACAGTACTGTAAAACATTTTTTCATCAGCTCTGTTAGGAACAGTGACAGATGAACCTTAAGCATTTCTGAGGTTTTCCGTAGCTCAGATATAAATACTTCATACTTCTCTGAAGGTTTCAGGATACTATATAAATAACAGAATTTCCCAAGCTCACATTCCCACCTTCCCTGTGATGCAGACATTTTTCCTTATCCCTGTTTCCTCTGTGGGTGAGCTGTGGCACAGAGATGTTTAATGACTCAGCAAAAGGGTCAGAAATACAC
>NW_015090855.1:3246103-3501817 GCF_001431845.1 Calidris pugnax
AGACACGAGTCCACACGTCGCATGTGTTACAGACAACTTGCTGTTACTGGATCCGGAGTCCAGCTGAACTCAGCGTTCAGTGCTGCCACTCTAAATTCACAGAATTTGGAGACTGACATTATACCTTGGTTTCTCGTCATTGCAACCAGGGATAGCAATTTTTTAGCAAGAAACATATTTAGGCCTGCTCTGCTGAAAGGTGTGAACATAATTTATTCTGGTTTCACTTACAAAACATGAAACCAGTTTCAGGTGAGCTCAGAATTTGCTGTTTGATAGTATACCAAATATCATATCTAAATACAGAAGTCAGTTCTATACTTTTAGTCTTTGGCACAGGCTACTGTTTAGGTAAACACATGTGATACCTTATCTGACTGTGTCAGAAAGTACCTCAGTGTAAATTTCCAAAGTACTGTGGGAAAACTACTAAATTTAATGGGACCGTATTTCAGCCATGTGTGTTTTAGCCACAGAACTTTTCATTTTAATAAGTCACATTCGCAACACCTTGAAAATATGCCTGCATGCTTATTTATACTGAAATTCTTTTCCTTCCTGATCTGAAGAAAAGTTCATTTTATGGAGAGCAGATGTTTTTTCGCTTAATGCATTTTTATTCACATGTTTTAGCTTTGTTCAATAATTCTTAAGTACACTTGGGAATTCCAGAGCATGTAATTGTCCTGCAAGTTCACTCAGAGCCCTGAGATGGCTTCAAGCTGGTCTGTCATTCAGCTGGTGGACATACCAATGGCTAAGTGTATTTCTGATGAGCCCTTTACTTACGCATTTCTAAAACAATATCTTGGCAGCTTTGCTAAAGATTTATTTTACAGATTAGGGATATTCAGCCCCTGAATAAGTAAGCAATCCCAGGTCAGGTTGACATTAACCATGCAAAGAGCTGACCCAGACCCTATGAAGCTGAGGGGAAATTTGCACTGGGGCAAACTGGTGTGAAGTATTGCTTAAGCATAAAACATTATGGGATCTCCTGTACTGCTCTTTTGAAGGTATGAATTTTGCCGTTCTTTTGAAAAATGGATTTTCATACTCAAACCGTGCAAAGTTTCTCACCAGGAAATGGGAGAAAAGTCTTGTTGGAAAGAAATTTTAGATTTTCAACTTCAGAATGTTGGAAAATATGAACGAGTGTATAAATGATTTGCTCAATAGTGGTCCATCAACTGAATTTCTAAAGGACTAATGTGGAAAAAGGTGTGATCTGTGTATTTGTGTTCAGTGCTGCTCTGAAGGAGGGGAGGAACAGGCTGTACCATAGAAGTTCAAATGGAAAATTATTGCTTATGCAAGAGGGGTCTGTAATTACCAGGAAAGTATGCAATAGATACATACATAGATCACAACATTTTCTGCAGCATCAGCCACTTAAGTTCATATCTCCCAGTTTCGTTTTGAATATAAAGTTTGAATCAATCCAAAACTGCAAGGCCAAACTCTTCTGAAATTTCCAAGTTTCATCTGCTTTTGATACAAAACTATAAACCATAAATTGACTTCTCACTTTGTAATGAAACTCCAGACTCAGTGAATATTTGTGCTTTTTGTTTTATTGTAAAACTTTGCCTTCCTGTATCCGTATGAACATACTGCTTTTGCCCCTAAGGCTGAACTCACATGAACCCAATTTAACAAATTTGCTTTAAATAACTTTTTCAGTATTCTCTGAGTGCTGCTACAAAAGAAATTGTGCAGTGAGTAGTAGGCTATGAATACCCAAAAAAGAGAAGAAAGCACACATATGCAGGCGAACACAGATATACTTTCTATTGTAGTTAGCTTTTTCAGAAAGAATCTGAACCCATGCATTTCTCTTCCACCATAAAAAAGAACTGTTTATCAGGATTTTAACGGTACTAGCAAGTAGTTCCATTGGAACATGATGAAGAAACAGACTGCTGGTCAAACACTTTTTAATCTGTCTCTGTCACCCCAGTTTTTTTCATGTTAAAAATTAGTTTATATTCCATTGGAACTGACCATCAGTTCCAATACTTTATCTTTGCAGTCACTTCCCAAAATTGTTCTTTTGGGCAAGAAATCTAATAACCAAAGTGGAAAATCAAGTGTGAACTCCTTCCCTAGGCTGTCTTATTGAAATAACATTTCATGCAAATAATCTCATTAGTGTAAAGATTTTGTTCCCTAGTTTCTACCAGTAAGTTAAGTTCACATGACTGAGCTATGAGCTCCTGTGGAAGACAGGAGGATTTGCAAGGATGACCATCAGAAGATTCAGCATTAAATAGTCAGAGAGCAGCAAACCCCACAACCTTGGGAGATTGCACCTCATTACGAGGGTGTGCCCTGTGTGAGGAATCATACTGCTCGCTTCTGAGCTAGCCAGGCAGGCATTTGTCAAATGTTCCACAAGGTGGGGGAAAAAAAAGGTAGATTTAATGATAAATAATAACGCTCTGTCTCCGACATTAAAGGACATCATTGGCTCTCTTCTCTATGGTGTAAATCAATGTAATGTGTGAATCCTTTAAAAGTAACATGAAATTTAAAATGGAAAATATGAGAAGCTAGTAGAATTACTGCTAAAATCATCCGTTTATTATCTAGGTGTTCTTAATAGCCTGCTAGCTGATGAAAAATCATTTGCTAACCCCAAGGAATGGTTCATTTTCGAACTCAATCACTCAGCCATGCGTTGGCCAGTGCTTTTAAAAAATATACCTTGTATTACTTCTTTTGTCAATGTCTGGAGATAATTTATAATAGCAATAACTTCCATTAACACACCTACTAAGCAGTTTAGTCAGAACAGGTAAGATTTGCGGATGGACTTGAGATGTTTTAATAGCAAACCAATTATCCACCAATGATTCCAACTTCTTAAAGTGGTTTTTGGTTGGCCAGAAGTTAATTCAGTTATATAGTAATTAATAGACTTAGTTGTTCTATTGTAATCAAGATCCTGTACATAGATTGGCAGGTTTCCTTCTTGTGTACGCTAGGGTAAACTTATGTTGCTCTGACATTACACTTACACACCCTTAATAAAAGTATAAAAGGGACCTTAACATAATTAGATTCTGTTTCCCTCTTCCCTTATTAATAAATATTTGGCATTTCTGCAACAGATTTTTTTCCAGGCATTTAAAAACTTGTATAAGAATAGCCACTTCCAGTTGTTTGCACAGCAACTGAGTTTAAGAGGAGTTCCTGTTGGGTTGCCCCACACTCATGATGTTATAACCCAGTTACATATAAGTCAGACTCTCTCACCTTTTGTGGCAATGTGTAACTTGCACTCTCCTCTAAAAAGAAACACTAGGTTTATTTTCTCTCTGTACCTAGATGTAGGTGTTTAGGGCAATGGCTTGACAATACAAGCTGGTTGCAGCAAATTTGCTGCCAATGAGAGCACTCCAATGCCTGCCACCCTGGGCACGTACCTTCTCATCTTCCTCCTTGGTCACAACACCTGCATTCAGTTTTCCCATCAACCAGCCAATATAGAGTTAAAATGACTGAGAAGCAGCGTTACAAAGAGTAAATTTAGTTTAACTCACTGATCTGGTTTACCATTTGGTCAGATGAACACCAGCATTCAGCAAAGGAAGGGACAGGAACACATGTCGAGCAGATCTGAGGACACGGAAAACTTCTTTTGGTAGCAATTAGCCATTAGATTTGCTCCACTGGGTACAAAACAAATGAACCCTCTATAACTTAGATTTAAAGAGGGGAGGCACTCCAAGAATGCCCTTAGCAAAGAAACTGCTTTTTATAGATGTAAGGGTTCCTATATGGTGTTTTTAAAGTCTATTTCAGCTTGAAGTTTAACAGAGGATAGTTTTAAATTCTGAATATTTTCTTTTGTTCCTTTAATACCAGAAGTCTTATTAGTGGGTGGAAAAAAAGAGAAAAGAAAAATAGAAGCCAACCCTTGAACATCAGAAATCAGATCTAAGATATTTGTTTCTTACTCCTTTGGATAAGTTCACATGTTTTATCTCTTGAATCCAAGTCAAAGATGCTTTTGCAAATCTATGGGATTTGTACAGAACAGGGAATGTGTTTTCTGGGCGATTGATGCTGCTGTCCCATAGGTTTGCTGCGCAGTGTTGTTATGCTTAATTGGTAAGCTCCGCATTAAGTCACGTGCCTGCTGAGGGGTTCAGGGATCGTATTTTTTTCAGTTTCTTGAACATGATTACATTTTTTGTAATTTACATTTTTAGCCACTAAACAGTGATACATTATATTTAGAAAATGAGATGCTCTGAGTGTTAGCAAGATGTGACAGTGACAAATCTTATGAACGTTAATACTGAAACCCATCATAGTTCAAGTCCCACTTGCTGTATTATAGCTTAGTCTAAGGTTTGGGAGGGGGAACGTTCTAGTTATCAAGTTGTCATTGTTCAAATGCCATTTTTTTTGCTCAATTTAAAAACAATATGCAATTGTGGAAGCTGTATTTAGTGGTTATGAAACATTTAGGAAGAAGTACAAAGAAAAAGTCATTTCCCCAAAGGTCGTAAATAAGTCACAGATTTGCAGCTTTTGCAGTGTGTCCTACATATATTTTGTGCTTATGTAGTCTGTACAAATGCATAGCCATTGCCTAATCAGGAAAAAAAATATATCCTGAGCTCCCTGAGTTTGTACCAGTAGTGTTAAGTGTCTGTCAGAGTTTCTATTGTGATCACCCTTTCAGGGATTTATCACTCAGCTCTAATACCTGGCTCCAGGCTAAAAATTGGCATACAAGAAAGCAGATTTGGTTTAAAGATATATTGAAGCCGCAGAAGTAGGGAAAGTCACTCTCTGGCTTTGGAGTTCTGTTTTCAGCAGTGCACCTGAGTGAGAGCTTGGGGATTTGCATCTGGCTGGGGTGTCTGGGGGAAGGGCTCAGCATGGCACTCTCCTGAGATGCCATGTGCCTGCAGGAGATGCTGTTTTCCAGCACCAGGCCCTGGGCTGCGGGGTTGTGCTGGCGGGTTCAGGGGCCAAACAGTCACCGTGCACACGCTGAGGACGCAATGTTGTTGTTGCACAACTGTTCCCTTTGGGTTGGAAATTCCAGATACACCAGGCCTTTGACCTGACAGGGGGACCAGGACTAGTATTCTCCAATAAGTTATATATTACTGTAGGTTCTGAAATTAAAAAAAAAAAAACACAAATATAATGTTTAATAATATCTGCGATGGGGGTAAAGTAGGACATAGTTCTACAAAGCACAAGGTGTTTTGTCATGTCTTCTGGGACAGTACATCTACTGCTTGTCCCTCATGCAAGGAGACTCTCAAGATAACAGCATAGGTACTTGGTATCAGGTCATCAGAAGCCTGAATTGCCTCTTGTTACTTCCTTTACACCGAGGTTTTGGCTTGACATTTTCTCTCTGCAGTTCCCCTATGATAAGTCCCTCAACACCCTTTTTTTACTTGTATTTTATCCTGCCCAAAATATGATAAGATTTTTGGAGAAAGCAAAGAAAAAAAAATCTTTGTGCTAAAGACTTTATAATCTGTAGGTTATACCATGTAAACTTTTCAACCTGAACGTGTCTCTGACTATCCTTCCCAGGGCTTACCCTAGATATATGGTACTGGGGGACCTAGGCAGCGTACAAGGAACAGCAATGAAAATAGTGGTGTTCTGTGGGGTGTCTCCGTGGTGTGAGGGGATGCAGACACTACCTAGCTATTCATGGGGCAGGGCCAGTGTGCTCTTCTGACCCATTGTGTGACACTGCTGGCAGTGCTTGGGTGGGAGCTCTCACTCTGGGCTGACATCTGAGATCATAATGACTTTGCAGAAGCTCCTCATTTACAGTCCTTCATGTCAATATTGAGCGGGCCAAGGGTTCATAGTAATACACATTGACACATTAGAGACCATATTACTCTGTCTGGCCAATCATCCATAAATTGTAAGAGGACTACATGCATCATTTAAAAAAAAACCAACCAAACAAAAAAAACCAAACCAACAGAAAACTCCCAAGGAAACCAGGAAGCAACAAATATGTATTCATGTTTAAAGTCTGGGATTAGATGCATGCCAGCTAAACAAATGCAGAGTTAAAGCTGTGACCCAGCCTACCTTTGTAATACTCACAAGCACAAGGCAACAGATTGAGTGCAGAGTGGAAGCATGTTTTTGATTTTAAGGGGGTGATGGCCTTGCAAGACCCTTAACGTTGTTTTGACCCACCATTTTTTATGGTAATAGTGCTTCTATGTTGTTACCCAACGCAAAGTGTGTGATAATATGTGAAACAGCTTGGTATTTAAGTTAGTACTCAGGTCTCTCGTCGTGGGTGTGCTATCTGCATGCATTTATAATTCAGTTAGAGCTATTCAACCATATTCTATACTAAACTCATTGATCTTTTGTTTTGAAAATAAAATCAAAATTATGCATTTGTTTTGTGCTGTTTGATTTGTATTTTTTAATAAAAACCAGTTACAGTAAACAGTAAAATATGCTAAATTTGCACATTGTAACTGCTGGAAAGATTTCTGAGTCTTTGTGTACGGCAGTTATTTTGGTATTAGTTGACATTGCTAGATAAGGCAATACAGATATATCTGCTTTGTTAAAGCTGGTATTTCTAGCAACCAGGGTTTCTACCTTTTGTCTACAGCAATCTATCGAGTCTGTATTTCAGACTACAAATTTTTCTAAGAGGAAACAAAGCAGATAGCATCCTTTAGCAGGCGTAAGTCCAACAAATGTCAAATTCTGAGCAACATTACTTTGTGTCTCTATTTAACATTAAAGCTGATGGCTTTTTGACAGGTTTATAGCTGACAACTTCCATAGCCAGTCATGCAGTACAATTATGTTTGAGCTAATTTGATGAATCAACTTGATGTTCTATAGTCCCAGTTGGCTTCAATAACGTATGTGCTCAATTTTCTGCTGGAGGTCAAAAATAAGCTTTGAAATTTGGCTAATCCCATCACATCCGCAGAACATGTCTGGTGGAATAATCTTTGGACATGAAGTCTTGACTAATGCCAGAAATAGGAAGGAAAACTTAGTAATTTCATTAGACCCATCAATCATGAATCGTGTAGGCACAGCAATCAGGGGTCTCATGTCCAGCAATTTACTTGTAAGCCTTCAAATGCTTAGTAGGAGGAACATTCCTCAAGCCTGTGTCTTGTTCTAGAGGAAAATGGGTCTTATTGTTAATCTACATTTAGAACAAATGCTAACTGAATGGTGACGGGGAGGGAGAATGCAAGGGTTTTCTAATTATGTCTTTCCTGAAAAGTCAGGCTCTGCCATGGCAGTGGTATATGTTAGAAATGCTCTGAACCATGCTGCTTTTATAACTGCAATTTTTATAGTAAAATCATTACTAGCCATGAGACTGAAGCATCTTAGAAATGAAGCAGGAATAAATGCATTGAAACTTCTAACACAAGCTTTAACAGATTTCCCCAACCAATGTATTTGGTCCTTATTCATTTTTTAATGGGTCTTAGGCATAGAAATTTCAGTCTAAGTTGATGGTTGCACTTTTGGGCATTAACATTGCTCCAAAGTGGAAACTAAAAGCTTCAGCTTTCATGATGGCTTGGCATTGAAAAGGCACACACAGCTAAATGCTGCTGTGTTCTGTCATGCTTTGACACAGTTATGGTCAGATAAAGATCCCGTACTGCTGTCCTTGATTGCACAAGGTGCCCATGGTGACTCATAGGTGCCCTAACTCTCTCCTAGCATGCAGGTTTTAGGAAATAAAAGTGTTGCTTCCTTGAGACACAAACTGGTAGTCTCTGCAGACCAGTCCCCGGCAGGAACAAGAACACATGTAGGTGAATATACCTGAAAAGGGCAGTGGTGCTGCACAGCATTTAGCAGTGTGTTGGCCAAATAAAAAGAGTGTTATGAGTCTGCTACTGTTCTGGCTTTACCTTGATCTTAAATGTGTTCTTAGCTATATGTTGACAAATCTGTCAGCTATGCAATACAAATACTTCAACAAGAGATTTGCCTTTAGCTCTGGCACGTGCATGAGATTTTGGGGAGCAGGAGGATCTTTCCACTGTGATGTTCTGAGAACCAAAGGGGAAAAGACCTATGAGCTACACATGGTTCGTGATTTGACTCTTATGTCACAGTGAGTGCTGGCGTGTTAGGGTGGGTGCTGCTGGAAAGAGGTCTCCACTGCAGGAAGAAGTACCGAGGCCAACATTTCTAAGTCATGCTCAGCAGAACTCAGATTCTTCCAGTGTTTGGGCAATGGTCCTTTTAAATGCAAAGATTTTCTTAAATGCAATGAGTATTCATTGTCTTTTTCTTCCTGGGAGTCTCCTAGAAGTCTCTCTCTCTAGCTGAACTACCTGATCTGTGTCTTGGGACTCTCAGCCATGTAAAGATTTTGGTGTGCCCTTGAAAAGGCACTTGGCAGTAGCTGGTACAGAGTGTACAGTCAAGGAAAGAGGTCTGCAGAGCTGTCCCAGTGCAAGGAATCTGGATCTGACAGAGACACCTGCATCTCTGCACTTTTGCTTCTAGTTGCATGTGTCTTATGTTATGATGAGGAAGGAACAAAGTTTGGACTCCCATTTCTGCTCCAATGCTACATCCAGGAGGCAGAATGCATGAGATTTTGTGAGAAGACTTTCTTTTTCAGAGAATACTGGCCTTGTAAATTGCATACATTTTCTACCACATACAAACACGTATGTGTATATAAATGAAACGTCTGTATGTGTATGTGTTTGTGTGCATGTGTATTCGTTTAATGCAGAAGCCATTAACATGGGATGAAGAAGTTGTTTTCCTGGCTATAGAGCTGATGATGCTCCTGCTTTCGCTGTGTGCACCGAGGAGTGCTCCCATTGCTGAGCCACCCTTCACCTCTCTCCTTCACTCACTGCCTTATAACACACAAGATATAGCTGAGATGAGTCACGGTCACGGAGCTGTGTTTACCAGCAGTATGTACTGAATCACCAGGCTGGATGCAAGAAAAGTACCAAATACATACACAGATACGTATACATATGTATACGTGTGTACGCGCATTCTTTTGTATTCTGTTTCCACTGATTAGATCTGAACTATTACTGGCACTAAATTAGGCAGCAAACAGATCTAGGTCTGTTTCTCTTTTTTGCACTCAGTAGTAATTCACTTTACATCAAAGGAGTGGATTTTTAAGAAACACTTTTGATTCTTAGCTTGAATTTGTAACAATTTAAATGATTTACAAGGAGAGACTCATTTGATAAGGAATGACACAAAGTCTGAACATTTATATGAACACGAAACAATTCTAATGAAGCCTGGAGATCGGACTTTTTCCTATCAACATTTCAGAACATTTAATTTCCTTTTTAACTGTCTTTCTCAATATATAAAAATATGTAATATTAGCCTAGGTTCACCTTTGCCAGTTAGTAACAAATTGTTCTCTGTGTATTCATAACTGATGTTTCTGTGATCAATCTATTTTCCTGAAGTTTGCCAGTGTAGTATTTCAATTCTTTTTTTTTTTTTCTTTTTTTTTTTTTTTTTTTTTTTTATTTGGGTATTTAATGAGAAGAAACAGCTGAAATAGCCTGAACTAGTTTTCTCTGAAGGAGCTGGATCTGAATTGCGTCAGCATGTCTTTCTGGGGCCAACTCAGCATCCTTTCTTTGCCTCTTGAATCTGACACTGCACTGATGGGCATGGTGCCAGCTGCTGGCAAATTGGGCCCGTAGTTCTTCTCATTCTTATTGAATCAGCAGCTGTTTGCATTATCAGTTAAGGAACTTCACTCACTGTTGTGGCTAGTCCCGGAGCCTTCATGAGTACTGGCGCAAAAACATTTAAAATAAAGAAAAATAAGGAGGTTGGTCTCGGTCCTTTGTCCCTGCATGCATCAAACATTGTGATTAGCAGTGCTTTAACACCTTATTTATGATAAGAGAAGGAAGTGACATTCTAGCACAAAAATCCCCTGAACTTGAATCAGCCTAGTCTCAAGGGGCTTTTGTGTTTTTGCCTCCATTTTGATTCAAACTTCTCTATGCATTAGTTCATGGGAAGTTTGAGACCTGTTTACCAGGTAATCTGATCAACACTGTGACTCACCCTCCACTTTAAAAAAAAAAGATAAACCAAATGAGACAGGGAGGTGAGGAAGAGCTTTCAAAGGTAATATATTTATATTAGTTGTGAATAAAGAAAGAAAATTTCCTTCCTGAAAATAGCTATTTGTTTTATATGCGTAAGATAAAAATCTGCATGTATACAAGGATCATCTCGGTGTGTTTTACCTGGCGTCTCCCTGCTTCTGGGAGCCCAAGGTGCTGAGAACGCTTTGGGGCTTCCCACCGCACACTGCTGTGCTGGCGCTTTCAGGCTGGCAGGTTAAGGGGCTGAATTTTGCTCTGGGGTGCTGAGGGGTGTGTGCAGTTTGTGGTGTGCATGTATGGGGAGGAAGGGAAAGCAGAGAAGATAAGGAGATCCAACTGAGAAGAAAAGGAGATACAATTGTGTATATTCCTGGTCAAAAGTCCAATACAGGGCTGGACATATGATGTAAGGAGAAATACATTTGCTGTAGCAGAAGGTCCCTTCCTCGCCTGTGTTTTGATGTATCTACAGTGCTTTGTCTGCTTACATGTTCATAAAACATTATGCATTTGAAAATAGCAGCTTTCCCAATGCCATATGCTGAAAAATCTTAAGTACAGTCTTAAAAATCATGAGTGGCTTAGGAAATTAATTTTTTTTTAATAACACATATTGGATTCTTACAGTTTGCTTTCTACTTTTAGAGCTGGTATGTTCTTGACTTCAAGTTTTTCCCTGTGACTATAAAAGCTGCATGCGCTTTTTTTTGTTGTTTTTGTTTTTCTTTTTAATGAAATATGAGAGCCTCACAAAGCTAGAGGACTGGAGGAAACAAGCTTTAAAGACAAGTACTAACTATCCTGAGACTAGCGATAAAATAAGTAGAACTGGCTACACTGAAAAATGGTCATGATTTCACACACAGCCTCTGTCCAGTTACATGCCTGATTTATGAGCAGCTACCTCAGTTGTGCACACTAAAACCAGGGGAACTGCATGGGCAAATGGCTGATCAGTTATACTTGTGGACAGTTACCAGTCTTCCCTGTGCACGCTTGGGATGTGCATGTGTTTTGCATAGGCAACTGCAAATTCCATGTATTTGCACATTTGTCCCATAATAGTTGGCCAAATATTTGTTCTTAGCAGCTACTGTTGCTGTATTGTCATATTCATTGCTAGGCTGCTTTGGCACTTACGTTCCATACACTTGTCATTTGAAGGGAACCATAATGCAAACATGCTATTAAAAAAAAAAAGAGTTGGCATGTCCTATTTTTCGGTTCCCAGTTACAGGCATTCAAAAGGAGAAGTCAGTGGTTACAGGAATGTCTGATCATCCTGTTCAACTATCTCCTGTTGAGTGCTCAGAAATGAACACAAGAGTTGCTACTGATTTTTAGTCACTAATGCAGTGGTTCTCAGAAATGTAGGTATATGACTTTGGTGACACAAATCTTCCCAGAATACAACCTAAAGATTTGTTTTTACACCAAAGTTTTCCTACCTGACTAACCTGAAGCATTCCATACAGTTACAATGGTAGATACTCAAACCTGTGATAAAACAAACACCCTTTTCTGTTTGAAACATCATATAACTATGTTTTTGTCTTGTAAACCAAAAAGAAAATCAACTTTAAAATATTTCTGACTTAGGTAAACTTTAGAAGTTACAGAGAGCTGTACTCGTGCATTGAAGGACAAAATTTGAAGTTAAGCCCTTCAAACCCCCATATGGTAATTCATACGTTTCCTTTTTGCATATGTAACTAACAGATGCTGCAATGTCTTCGGATTCCTTCCATACCTTCCAAAATACGCACAATATATGCAGCCATTGTAGGTCTGGAGATTATATCTGTCAAGACTGGCTGCACGTGCAGGAAACACGATGGTAAAATATGTGGCAAGTATGGGAACTGCATGAACAAGAAGTTCTGTGCTTGAACTCTTCAAATGAGGCTGACACTGGCCAACTGAAGAGTTGATACACTCAGGAAACTGCATCTCTTGCCTCAAGAAAATCAGATGACATCAGTATATCATCTACCATCAAGTTTCTTTCCATGTTTTATCTGAACTACTTTTTATTTGAACGATCAGCTCTAAGTATCTCATACAGCTACAGAGATAATAAAATAGCCTTGAGGCCACAGAACAGGTCAACGTCTCCTTGGGGTGTTTTTAGCTATGTGTGTTTTGGTACAGCAGTATTGGTATCTTCTAGAGACAAAATATTCACAGATAACTAAGGAAAATAATGGAGCTTGTATTTTTTGTTCTTTTTAGTATGGTTGTGGTGGTAAGAAGGGAAATGGTATTATTGTTCTGAGCCCTTGAATCTTTCTGAGCCTTCCCAGGGACATCTAGTTTCAGGATTTTGACCACATGATATGCCTTGGATGCCAGTTTAATTAAGACTTTGTCTTGTGGCCCCACCCCAACTGTGAACACAAATGTCTCTGTGGCAAATATGATAGCTGATTATATGTTGAAAGAGTGTTTGAAGTCTTAATAGCATTTTTTTCTACTTTGTTGGCTTTAACTTTTTAAATAAAAAAAAAAAAGTACTATCCACATACTATTGTTCCTCTTCGGATCTACCTGCTGTGTTTCCCTTGCCATGCAGGAGGAGAAGCATTGTCTGGTCTTGCAGCCTCTGAGCTACATCACACTGAGCAGGAATTCACAGGCTTTCCAACTTTTTGAGAGTTTACAGAGGTGCAGCACTTTTTCTTTTTTTTTTCTCCCCCCCTGTATCTCTTACTCTCAGTATGTGAGTACTGCAGAGTCTTTCATCATACATCCCTGCAGCCCTCAGCTACGGTTTTGATCACAGGGACCAGACGTGCAGAGAGGGGACGTGTCCATACTGACTGAGGTTATGTTAGAGCAGGGACTCAGACTGACTTCCTCAGCTTCAGACCTTAGCTCTTTTTATTTCTTTGCAGAGCATAATTTACATATTGGGCAACGCAGGGCACTATTGATCTCTTTTCACTGTATCTGTTCATGACTACTAACAGGCTAGACAGATCTGGATTTCTTAAGACTAAATTAAACTGAATTTTCTGAGTCAGATAAACATGTTTGTTTCTTAGTTACTGTATGTGCTTCTCTGTTGACTTGAAATGTATTCTGTAATCCCATGCATATGTGATTTCTTTCTTAGTACTCCAGAGTGCACTCTATAGATAACACTTTCATGGTATTTTAAATTCCTATATCTTGACTGTTTTCAGAGAAATGAATATGGTTTAACCTTCTCTAGAGCAAGGATAAACTTTGAAATGAAAACTAACATATGGTCTGTATGCTATTTTTATAACTTTATTTTATAATTTCTGAGCTGATTTTGAGAGCTGATTATTATTTAACAAGTGAAACAGGCTGTCAGCGTGACTGCTGCAGTGCTCTGTGGATTAGTCCTCAGCTTTCCAAAATTCAATGGCAGGGAAGCCCTGCAGGACAAGGGTATTGTAGGTCTGTGCTGTGGCCCATAGGCAGAGCTGCTTGGGGAAAACTTCTTGCTAACCCCTGATGTTCCCGGCTGCAGCAAGAGCCTGTTAGTCTGTCACTTTTCCTGGCACTAAATTCACTCACACGTTTTTTTTGTTAAATATACTGGCTGTCAGACTACATTATATTTCTTCATGATCTGCTGCATTTTTTGTGTGTTTCCTTGATGAGATCTTCCATACTCTACCAAAGAAGACCCTTTCCTCCTTCCCTCCCTTCTCCACAGATGCTCTGTCCCACAGATGCTCTGTCCCACAGATGCAAACCCCAGAATTGTCCAGGAGATCCCCAAACCACAGCTAGCTTCCCCTGGCTAAAGGATCCATGAAATACACTCATAAATCAACCCAAGGGTATTCTAGTAGGAATTTAGCTGCCTTTCTGGGATTCTGCTAAGTATAAAGAGCAAGAATCCAGATATAAAAAAATCTTAAAAGAACCTTCCACCTTGGAGAAGACAGTGGATACTGTGCAGTTATTGGCCTGGCTAATCTATGGGGGAAAGCAGGGGTGGATAAATGTGGATGCGCTGTCAAAACATGTGAGGAATCCATTTGCACATTACTATGGAAATTCTTTCTCAAACAAAAACTTCAAGTACAGATGTCTAAGTGTTGCAGGCCCTGCTGTTTCATCTTTTGTGTGATGTTGTCTCTATTCCCAGTAGACTCCAAGAGTACACCTCAACTTCACTGCTGCTGCATACAAATATTTGCCTGAAATATACAGTACATTGTAAGGTCACTTGCAACTATGCCTGGAAAAATCAGACAAAAAACTGAGCAAGTTTTCACAATTGAAATTAAGTAGGTCAAGGATCCAACTAGCTTGTCTGGTAATGTGCTCTACAAGCTAATGAGATCTTGAGAGAAGAACCACATGTATGAGGTTGCCAAGGTGAGCATACATCCTCATTACAAACCAATGAACAGGAGTAGCAGTCTCTGATTTTTGTTTTATCTTTACCCAACAATGCACTCTAAAAATGCTTTATCCTGCCTACGAAACTTTCTGGAATGGGTAGAAGTGTGTTATGAATGTAATTAACTGCTCTGTTGATTACAGAATGTATCCCTTCATCTTAATGGGTGGGATGACCAGGCATATATACTTATGTACTTACGTTTCATTTGTATCTTCAAATAGATAAGAAAGATGTATTAAGTGATTATAGTATGCAGGATACGATGTTTATCCCATAGCTGATTATACCATAGGTGAGTTAAGACCTCATTAAGACTTTGGTGTCAGGTCTAGTGCTGACTTGCATGTTGGATAAAATCATTTCCCATGGTATATAGGTTTTATGAATCATAAAGATATAAAACACTGTTACAAACACTGCTGTGAAATAGGTATTATAGAAAAACAGTAATACATAGTCATAAGGATATATAATTATATGTATGTGTGGGTATATATATATAATGTTTAGTCTAGACATCAGTATAATTATGCACAATAAGATGTGACATCTGAGATTCATGTGTTATAAATCTTTTTGAAAAGGAAAATGGTTAAGTCTGGGAAAATCTTAATTTTTCCCAGCATTTCTCTGCCTCAGTGCCTTTTTATATCTGAGTTCTGAAAAGCAGACAAGGAAAACCATTTATTCTTGAGCCATTTTCTTTTAGTGTCCATCTTCTCATGCGGTCCAAATGCCACCAGTTTGCTCTCTAATGTGCAGATGAAACAAACTCTTTTGTTGTCCTCAATCAGAAGACAGAGAGCTTGAGGCTGCAGAGTTGAAAGCCACGGCAGCATGGTCTGAAAATAGAGCTGGACACTATAGTCTGTTATTTATAATTTTACAATATCTTTTTTTCTAATGGAACTTCTAGGCTTGCTTGGAGAGTCAGGACATGACATGACAAGAACAGAAAAGATAAAGAAGTTATCTCTCAAATATTCACATTCGCAGCCACTTTGGCTGGAAAATGAAGGACCCGATTTCAAAACCTGGCCGGCTTCTTCATGCCTGCTATTTGCAGGAGAATGTGAATGGAATTAATTGTGTGTGGAATTTAAGCTATTTATTTGTCTTAAGAATTTAATTTTGGGGAAAGAAAACAGACATTTTAGTATTTAATATGTGTTCACAATTCAGTTCCAGAACTGAACCTGCAGGGCTGCAAAAGCTGGGAAGGCCCAGATAAGGCCAGGATGAGAATGCTGCTCAAAATAAAACCATTCAAGGTTAACAAATTGCAAGACATCTTAAACAATTTAGCCAGCATATTGCTTGCTCACAACCATATTTTCTGCTTTGCTGGATTTAACTTGCTTTGACTAGTGTTGAAGGTTCAAATCAGTTGGGGACCACACAGCTTTATATAATTAAACATTAAACTGGTTAGTGGGGTTAAAACTGTTAAGTATATCAAACTTTCAGGGCATTCATCGAACAGTTTGTTTATTTCATTTGGCATGTTATTTTAAATATACCTAAGAAAACAGCAAATGCAAAATGCCACAGGTAACAGAGAGACTGCAGAGAATAAGCAGAGGGCACGGGATGTTCAGATGCTGAAGGTTTGCATCTCTGCAAACAAGGCATGAGAGATTCACTTGCCATGTCAACTCTCAGATGCATTCAGCAAATTCTTCTGACAATAGTGCAGGAGAATGCAAGTGCTTTGTTGTGCATCCTACTAGAAATATTACATACTGCAGAGAAAAGAAAACAGAGAGGGTTGGTCAATATTTTTCTTGAATTTACTCCTAGTGGTGGAAGCTCTGCCCGGAGTATTCCATTTATGTTTGGAGCTCTGCACTATATCATTGTGCTGCTCTGTAAAGTAAATTTATTCCTGACCAAAAAAAAAAAAAAAAAGGCTTTCCTTTAAACATTAATGCCAACATCACTGAAGAATTAAAAAACATCAAAAACATTCTGTTATCTAGGAAAAGAAAAAAAAAAAAAAAAAAGGCTTTCCTTGTAACATATAGTGCTGCCAGGAAGGTCTGAGGGATTAATTGATTTTTTTTTTTTAATTTGATGTACAAACCAGAAAACAAAATAATTGGTTTATTTCCAGGCTTTATTACACTTTTTGAAGTTTTTTCATTTATTAGATTTTAAAGTGAAATGTCACTTGCAGATGAAGAGCTTAAAGGAATTTAATCTAAAAAATAGGGAAAAAAAGTTTTGACTTGTTAGAACTTAAGGGTCTTTTAGTTATTTTTTCCCCTTTTTAAAACATTTGCAAATCTTGCCCCTCATCTGTGAATAATTATGACACGGAATGTCATTTTTTGGTTCATGAAATCTTTGCATGAAAAATTTCACATAGCCCAACACACACACCTGTAAAATGCTGATTTAAGCTCTCTTCATTTTTTTAACTGAATTGCCCAAGTGCGGGAGGGTGGATTCTATTTCTCAGAGTAACACTATTTTGTTGTTTGACTGCATCAGAAACTAACAAACCTAACAAAGGGGAAATCTCTGCATACTTTGAGTGCCCTATAACTCAAGGAGCTCCTTGGGTGGATATTTTGTGGCTGACCACTAGCAATGGAAAGCCAATGTAAGTAGAGTCAGCCTACTGCCGAATTCCTTACTCCAGCTCAGCTCTCTCTCTCTGAATAAGGATGAGCCAAGGAAGAGTAGAGGCCAATGAAAATATTCCGACATTAGTTCCTGGTGGTCTACTGTCACTATGTATATCATTTCATTAAACATCTTTGTCGTGCAATATATAATTTGGCTCCAATCGCTTGGGTTTGACTTAAAGAGAAGAGCCAGACTGGAGGCTCAATTTAGACTTTATGCTTTCAAATTTCAGGCTTCTCTTGTGTTCTAACAAAAACATTTTCTTCTGATTTTTTAAAAAGCTACATGCATTTCAGGTGAGGTTTTCTTGATGCCTTTAAAGTGGTTAGCTACCAAGATATCCGCTACTGGCTACTGCTCATTTGTCTGGAAGGTTGTTTGGAAACTAGAACTTTCAAGAAAGTATTGCCCAGCGAGGTCGTTTCCTTCTCTTTCCACACACAAATGGACAGGGCTAAATTTCAGTGCTTGCCTTTACATTCCTGCTTCCTGGCAGGTATACCAAAAAGGTGAAAATCTGTTATTACACTCAGACAAAAGCATCCTTTTCAGAGCAGGGACATTTACCCATTGCTTATAAGAAGTAAGCATGTAGAATGACAAAACAGGTGAAAAATTTTTGATTAAAAAATTTTTGAAAACTTCTCTTTTGAAAACTTCTGCATTCAATCCTATGGATTTGAAATTTAGAGTATGAAAAAGTAATCTTCTCCAATGACCCATTAGCAAATATTTTCAAGAGGGGAGTTCTAAGCTGTGAGTATATACAATTTTTTCCCAGGATAACTGATATATACTTAGAACACTAAGTATGGCTACTAGTAATACACAAATGCTTTAAACTTTTAAATATATTTGGCTCCATTCAACAGATCAGTGTGGTGGTTCAGCTCATTAGCATTTGAGCAAATTTGTTACACTTTTAAGAGCGGTTTTCAGAATGGCCTAACCCGACGAATGCAGTGAATTCCAGATGCTAATGGCACCATTTATCAAGACAGAGCTTTTTAACATAATGCATAAACCTTTCGTACATGGTAGTTTTACTGTGCATTCAATTCCATTGCAATTCACTGCTTCAGGCAGAGGAAACGAAGAACTTAAGCAATGTAAACACACTAGGAAAAGGCTCTTGGATCTGTGTGGCTCCCAGAGATGAAGTACTTATTTCCACAAAATTTGGCTTCCACTGTAACAGAGTAGGTTGAACTACTTTGGGGACTCTGGAGTTAAATTGTCTGTCTAGGTGGTTTTTTCTCCTCTCTGAACCATCTGAGCATCTTGTACCCTCTTAAAGGTTCTAAAAAGTGAAAGCGTCTTACTTTTTGGGGAATTACTTAGAGCTTAAATTGCTTTGGCAAGGGGAATCTTTCTTTGCTGTTTGTTGGGTTCTGCTACACAGCAAAGCTCATGTTAACTAAACTCAACTAATAATTTACTGTTACTTAACCTAGTTACTCTCTGTAGCTAGAGTGTAGCTAGCTGTTAGGATACCAGAACTCTGTCCTCCCCGTGATGTTTGGAATAGTGTTAAAAGAAACTGACCATGCAAAGAATAAAAAACATTATTTTGAGATTGATTATATTGAAGCCAATATTAAATAAGAAACAAAAATATGTAAAAATCCAACCATTTAACATACTCTCTGTCTCCAGCCCATATCACTATTTCTAATAGCTCAGAATTTTCCAGTCTCCTTGACATTTGAAAGTGATCCCTGTGAAACCAGCTTGATGTCTGCTTCTCTGCTGAAGCTAATAGCAATGACCATATTGCTCCCATTCCCTGGACTCAAGACTTTTCATCTTTCTAGACTTTTGTATCTTGTCAGAATAAGCCAACACTTCAAAATGTAATGACTGCACTCCAAAAAAAAAAAAAAAAAAGTTGCATATTCCTGAAGGTTCCAGTTTTGGAAAGCAATTAAGTATAGAGCTAATTTTACATTTATTCACCTTATAAGTTACAGGGAGCAGCTCCAGTTTATACCAGCACATAGTCTGACCACAGGGCTGTAACTGTTACCCATGCTGGTGTGAGATCATGGGATTCTTTTTCTTTTTTCCTGCCTGTTTTATTCCAAATACAGTTGGCTTCAGGTTCCCATCTCCTATTATTTACAATGCAAGAATTTTGGGCCTTGATGCTACAAATGTTCCTGCATATTTAACTACAAGCACATGAGTACTCCCAAATGAAGGCCCTGGAACTCTTCATGTCTTAAGCACATAGTCTCCAATGCTGGAAATTCCTGTGCATATGCTTTTCTTTACCCCCTTGAGCAGTCTCATTAATTTCAGCAGGACTACCCACAGTAGTAAAGTTAAAACACGTACATAAGTATTTGCAGGTTCAGGTCCGTAGTGACATTTCTCGTTCTCCAATGTTATTTTATCCCCAAGCCTGTTCATTGTCAAAAAATGAATCTTTGAGCAATCAGGCCTCACAACTCCCCTCAAACCCCTTCCTGGAACTTATTTTATATTCTATTCTTTGGCAAGGCTTATGGACAGCAGCGAGGCTGTCCTAAATCAAGTAACCTTAAGAATCTGACATGAATTGACAAGAGCCAAGTATGGCTGAGCTAAAGTTTAAACCAAGCTGAAGTGAATAGTTCTCCCTGCTGTAATTTAGTTTTAGTAGCACTCCTTGCAGTTGCTCTCTGCTTCATCTGAACATGTTTTTAATGACAGAAAATAAACTGGATGGGAATTATAAATAGGAGACATTTGAATGCCAAAATGCTGGAATATGTGTTCTTAAATGACCTGGAAGAGAGGCTTCCATTGCACTTTTATATGTTTTGTAACCTTTTACTCCAAATGGGCACTTGAGCTTTAAAGCGGGACAATTAAGTAGTTTCACAGCTTTGGTCCAAAACCCATCTGTGTTATCGAAAGTTGTGCTCTGTAGGTGTGAGGACCAGAGAAGCTCCCAGTCCTGGACGAACAGCCGGGAAATCCTCTTTCAGCCCCATGTCAGGTCTCTGGGCAATAATGTCTCCACCAGGGAAGAGCAGAGGCTGTTTTTTGGTAAGGCATCATCCCCCAAAGCCTGCACATTTTCATCTGTTTCCTTACAAAAGCAGCTGCACTGTGGTAAAGGCAAATCTGGTAACAGCAAGAGGGGCAGAGCAGCCCGATGTGCTCAGCTGAAAGGCAGGAAATCCTGACTGCTATTCCTGGCTCGTACATTGCCTGCTCGAGGCCTTAGGCGAGAGAGTTGACTTCTCCAGCATCATTTATAACATCAAACAATGCACCTGAAAACTAACAGTACTTTACAGGACTTAATTCCTGTTGAAGAAGTTTTGGGCTCTACTTTGTGAGTATACATTGCCAATGTATTATCACACATATAGGAAATGGTGAAAAAAGCAAATTAAGAAAATAAATGTAACTTCTTATGTAAACACATAGATCGGATGTTTTAACAGCTTACATCCATCAAATGCACATGTAGTTCTGTTCCTAAATTATGTCCAGAACTGCAGGTGCAAATAAAAAAACAATTTCTCTTGCGAAGACGGGGACTTACTCGCTGTATGTGGACACATACAGCAGCTTGACATGAATGTGAAATTGTGGTGACTGTGCATTCAAAGGCATGCCTAAAAATCAGACTCAAACAATCCCATAACTCAATAATCCCCAAATATAAACAACTGTCATGGATTTTATGTTCCAGTGTATTAGAAGTGGGAAGCATCAGTTGTTTTAAATGGAAACGTAGCAAATTACTGCATCTGAAACTCTGTCACTTGCTCCAAGCACAGCTCAAACAAATTGTGGCTTATCTGAATGATTTCAGATAAAATTTCGGATAGGGTTAACTGTTATGTTCTTCGTTCTCTAAATTATAGAGCACTTAAGGAGAGTAGCTGGCAACACGGACAGTGTATTATGATAAAAAATGCAATAAGAACTTCAGAGGAAGAAAGACAGCTGCACAAAAGCAAAGTTAGAATAAACGTGGAATTTCTGGAAATTTTATTAATGAATATAGAGACTTCTTTACGATATGAAGATAAGCACATAGCTTTTCTGTAAGGAAAAGAGGAAATATAGTCACCTCTATTATGCACGGAAAATAAGAAAGATCTGAAACTTGTTTTTTCTGCATGAGAAAATATGATTGCTCATATTTTCAGAAACAGAATTTTAACATTTTTTGTTATATTTTCCCCTCACCCATAAAACTGATTATTAGCTTCCCTGACAAAAACGTCTTTTCCCAAGTACTGCAGTTTCGGATGTTATTTACTAAGATTTCTTCAGTGTTTTAAAATATCCAGGCTGAGACTCCAGTTTTGGATTATATTACATTTGAAATCTTCATATTTGCCATGTTTTCAACTTCTGAAAGGAAGGGAGGAAGGAAAAGAAAAGAAAAAAACCTAAAATAAGTGTTTATTAAAAAGGGCCCAAATTTGTTTGTGGCTATAATGAATGAAGCTTCATTAAATTCAGGGGAGCTAGACCCACTTATATTAGCAGAAATTAGGGTCCTTTTTTTCTCTCCTTTTCAATACTTTTAAATGTTATTTTTAACAATTCTAGGGGAAGGGGGAAAGTAGGGTGGAAAACAGTTACAGCCATTTTATCACATTTTACTCCTAACAATGCAGTACAAATGAAAAGAAACCATAATGCTCTGTAGAATAATACATTAATCATCATCAGTCGTCATTCAGTGCAGTATGTTCTGTCCACACCATGCAAAATATGAACAGATACCCTCATGAGAAGGAAAAATGTCTTATCTAATCGTTCACCTCGCCTGGAATACGTAATGGGTTGCAGTGGGGTTGTGTGTTATTTGTCATCTCATGTATGGGGCAAAAATCACGTGACGGGTTTCTTTTGAACCATGAGAGATTTATGAAAGGTTTCACCCCTCAAGGGGTGTGAATTAAAGGGGTTAGAGGCCCATCTACCCAGAATATTTTTACCCAGTGACAGATTAGTTGTTTTTCCTTGAGAAAAAAACCCTTAATTTCACTGGAAAAAAAAAAAAAAAAAAGCTTTCTTAAGCGATTTTTCATGGGGAACTACCTAGCTAAACTTGGTACATTATGCCTCATCATTGAAAGATTTATTCTCCAGCTACGTTTAAGTATGTAGCAGCCCAGCTGCCATCTAGCCTTGCTCTCTCAGGACTGCCCAAGGCCCTGATCCTGCAAAGTGGAATATGCCTTGTGACCCAGCACCCTTCACCAACTGGAGTCAGTGATCTACCAGGCTGTAGAGGTAGTAGATGGGATCTGAAGGAGTTTGGAAAGTAGAAAACCTTGTCCTGATGGGAAAGTAGTTCAGGAGAGCTTCTGTGCCTTTTTCTCCTGGGCTGAGCAGGGTCCCTGTGATTCTACTGCTCCTGCTGTGTGTTCCAGCCACGCAAGGCACCCGTTTGCCCTGGCAGGACAGCAAGGGGAGACTCTGCTTCAATATACCAGCAGTGGAGACACTGGCTGCAGTTCCCATGATACACTTCAGGGTTTTTAATCTAGATCTTTTCCATTATTTGCACTGAGAAGCTGATGTTTGCTGGAGAAATTTTTGACAAATATTTTTACAATATCCTCTTATAAATTTTTTAGGATTGTTATGCACAATGTGGCCGTGTGACACACTCCATGGCTTTCTGCATAGCTTAGTGTAGTGACTGTTTCACAGCTTTTCCTCTTCTTCATGAAGTCTCTAGAAGCTACAGTTCAGTCTCAGTATTTTCCTTCATTAGGCTTCTCCAGTAACTCAGTTTTCAAAAACCAGAGTAGCAAAGTAGTCCCAAATAATCCTAAATATACTAGTGCAATCAAGCTTCAAACTCAAAATGGAGCTTTTGTACCCTATGATCTCCAGCAATTCCCCTGCTCCCAGCTTCTTCAGTTGCTCATGGGTCCCGTCATTACTCTCAACAACATAAAATTGTTGCAATTGGGAGTCAGTGATAGAAGTATTAACAGAAAGATGATCAGGTTTCCTGGAGATGTAACATACAGAAGAATAAAATTGGGAGGCAACTTCCAAATTACACGGATTCTTGTGAAAATTTCAAGCAAAAAATCTTGATGAAACTTTTCTCCTAATATGTCTATCCCATGTCCCTCCAATTCTCTCTTTTTCTTATGCAATATATATGCATATATATTTCTACTCTACTCCTTGCATCTGTCTCATAAATATATCTCATAAGTGTGTGCATGCTTAGGTATGAAAATACACTTTGTACAACGCTGTAATGTTTGTACTGTTTCCAATCTTCTGTATCTCTGAAAAATAAGTAGGTGCTATACTTATGTCATTTATTGCTATTTGTTTCTTTATGTTGGTTCCTCTTAAAGTGCTCTTCTCATAGCATAGCTCTAGGGCATCCTTGCATACAGTTATGATGCATAAAAAAGCTGAAAAGCACAATTTAAACTGCAGCACCTCATCTGCTCTCCCTGTTTGTCCGTATTTTTCCTTCTGCCGAACATCATATTCTTTTCATTTGGCAATATAATATGATCCACCATAAAGAAATAGCACAATGGAGGGTGAGTCATTCTGGCTAAAAGGTTAGAGCCAGATCCTGCATTCCCTCCTCCAAAAAAAAAGCCTCCTATGGGTTTGAATCAGAGCATTTCCCAAGTTGGGAACCTCAAGACTCAATCCTAAATTTCGTATGCTAGCATGGACTAGCATTTTTAGCTACAAGGTGCTTCAGTTTGGAAAGCCATTGCCATTTGTCTTTGCATTGTGCCAGTTCTTAAAGTTCTTCCTTATTCTTTGTTCTTGGAGAATTGGATATACTTGCACTAGAAAGACCCATACTGTTTAACTAATCCTTATCTATAATACGGTTACAAGGAAATTTGGCCTATGCCTTCCAAAGTCCAGGTCAGTGACCTGAATGGGGATTTTTTGTGGTGTACATGAAGGACTTCAAAATCTGTCATGTGTAACTCAGCATAACTCCCCATGGCTTCAGTGAAGGCTTTGTCTGAATCAGATTTTGTAGCCCAAACAGGCTTAATATTTGGATGACGTGTTGTTTTGTGGTGGTTTTAGCACTGTGTTGGGCAGCCTGGGTGCAAAGGACTCCATGCAAGCAAGTTTTGGTGTGCAAATGCCAAGAGGCCAGACTAGCCTCCAAAGTAGCCAGCAGAGAGAGACTCTAAGCTCTCTGGTCAGCTCACACAATTCTGTTTGGGGCTCCCATCCAGGTACCCTTGCCTGGAGCAGAGCATGGTCTGGCTCTGCTGTCCTGCCAACGGTTAGAGCTCTTCTCTGCACTGTGGAACCATCTTCTGCCTAACTGGATTTGAAGCCAGTTCTGCCACCTCCCAGGAGTGTACACTAACCACCAAACCGTTCCTGTTTTGCATAGAAAGATAATAAAGAGGGAATGAGAGGAGATAGAAAAACAGATTGCGTCTGCTGGCTGGGGTGCTGATGCAGAATGTGGGAGAGTCACCTTCCAGTTTCTCTTCTAACGAATATTCAAATATGTAGACAAAGTGGAACAGTTTCAGTGGGAAAGGCTGGAGGATACCCACCTTGGCAGGGAGGGCTGCATCTCAGGGCTTTGCTATGAGATGGGAGTTAAAATTCCCACTGTAAATCAGGATATGGAGGGGTTTGAACTTGAGTCTCCTACACTGAGAGCAAATACAATATCCTAACTGGTGACCTTTTGTCAAAGGCAAAGGTGGTGGCTATCCTCAGTCCATAAGATCATTCCAAAACCCCACTGTTGAATCAGGCCATGTGGACAAATTAAGACAGGACATTTGTCATTTACCTTGTGCGCCTTGTTGCAGTAAGAACCAAAATTGCAATGAAAGGGCAAAACAGCAAAAATTCTGGTGTTTTGCCCTTTGCATTAGTGGAAACTTAGACATCTGAGGAATCTAGGTTCTTCCAGACAAGCTGGATGAGGTTTTTGAGTACATCATTTCAGAATTAGTGACTTTTATTGTGTCAGTTAGATGAGCATGCCACATCATGACCCTAAGCTTTCCAGATGTTACCTTGTTTGGTCTTTTTAAATTCTTCCTGTAGCTGTTCTCCAGTGATTTTTTCTGTTCCTTATGCTGCATCAGTCATACATCAGGTTGTGGCTACTCCCCAGTGCCTTTCAGAGAACAATAACATAGGTGAGAAAATATGCCCACTCGTATATTTTGATTGTTTGACTTTCCCCTATATCTCTCTGGAATATACTCTACCTTTGTGCTTATTTACATATTAATGTGCAAGTATTTGCAGACCCATGTATTTAGGAGGACATGGAAACTGGGGAATAATCTGTAGATAGTAGAAGTATATCATTTTGATTTACAGTCTAACATTTAAATGTTTTGAGGTCAGACCTCTGAGTGAAAATAATTCACAACTGGATATACAGCTTCCACAGGCTGTACATTTATTGCCAACAAGTACAACACAGATTGTTTTTTACGTGCCTGCTTTTTATTGCTTTAGATGCTGTTGCAGGATAGTTCACATAAACATTTATATAGGGTTTAGAAAACAGTTGTTAGCGAGGAGGAAGCTTTTTCTGTTTACACAGCCTCCGAACAAAGCCACCGCGCGGAGCTTCCTGTAATTGACATGTGGGCGGGTTTTTTTCAAGTCACTGACTGGAAGAAGTGAGTGTCTGAGATTTATTCCTGACAGGACTTAAATTACTGGTAGCCTGACACATTTGTGAACAATTACTAGACACTGAGGTGTTTAAAGTAATGGGTACTGTTTGCTCGAGGGATGGGGAAGTTTCAAAACCATTAAAACAAAACAATTTTCCATTTGATTAGTAAAAAGCAAATGCATACGTCTATTTTTTTCTAAAAGGCACATGTATATTTGACTTCTTAAATAATTTTTCTCCACATGCACGTGCTTAGAAATTCCCTTGATTTCCTTAACAGTAAGTTACTGTACATTTGTACGAGCGTTGGTTAGCTGAGCTCACAGTCAGCTCTGAACATGACACCTATGAGCTTGCAGTCTCCCAAAAGATGAATCCACTAGCAATGCCTCGATTAGAAAAGGATCTTATTGTTAAGTTGTCCAGAATAATAGCAATATCCACTTTTTTGTCCTCCTTTTATTTTTCAATTTGAAAGAAGAAAAGTGAACGGCCCTAAAATTTACTGCTTTACCCTTTTCACCATTAAGTACTGCAAACATTTATGAAAAACAAACTGCTTAATTCTCTCATTAATCTACATTACATTTACTCATTTATTTGCAACTCTTCAAGGTAAAAGTTATATTTGTTTCCAGCATTTGCACTCAGTGTTCATATGCAGTGACTCCTTCCTTTCCTCTTTAAGGAACCTGGGTCTAGGAAATGCAATTCATCCCAGCCCACCAACTTTCTAGCAGCCATTTGAGAGACTCCTGTCACAGGAGGAAAACGATATTGCCCTGGATTACTAAATGTTTTTAGGAAGCATCCTACATGCACACTGAACTCTGTGTACAGACTTTTATCCATCTTCCCTCATTAATCGTGATCTGTTGTACAGGTGCTGTCTCTGCAACTTGTGTTATTCTGATGTTCTATGATGAAAGTGAATAAAAATATTAAAACTATATATATATCTATTAATAGCCAAAATAAAAGATTTAGATGGTGAACATAAATCAGTACTTTAGAGAAGGCTAGTAAGCCTACTTCACTGCTGGTCTAGTGACCAGAAGCCAGATTGTTCTTCCTGGCTGAGTCAATAAAAATGTTTATACGTGTGTTCAGTGCAATGTGGCCACACAGAGAGCTGCAAGAGATGTTTGTAATAATGGTAGATTGGGATACGAAGCTGAGGTCATTACTTGCACTTCTGTTGATCCAAGCACTCAGATGCTCCAAGTCAGGTTGCCCAAAATCATGACACTGATTTAAGTGTGTTAAGCTTTTATCAAAATAAATGTAATTTCCATCCTGTTTTTTAATTATTCCTCCAACCACAAGGGTAAGAACATTACTTTAAGGAGACCAAAAGGCAAATGCTTAGGTAGTCACATTTTCCCCATTGGACATATCCTCCCAGTGTTTTATTTGTGCTCTTACGATGTAAATGGAAGGGGTTTTCCCAGGGACAGTTTACTACTTCATGAAATAAACCTTTTCCTTATAGTTATTTAATATTCTTCAGGAATGAAGAGGCATCTGTGTGTTTTGTCGGCCTTCCTGGAAGTGCAGATTTCAGCAAGCTGAGGTATTACCAGAGCAGCTTAATTTGTTGCAAAAAAACCTGGACTCATTGATGAATGAGAATTCCCGTCCCTCAAGTAGATTGTTCTTGAGTCCTGTTAGAAAAGTCCTTTCTTTTTGACAACTCTTTGACTTTCTCTTTGACAACTTAGGAGGTGATCTGGGAACTACCTCGGGGTTTTTTTGGGTTTGCCATAGCATTGGGAAAATATGAAGACAGATAGTGTATACAACTTCAGCCTTTATAAATTACCACCTGTCCACTGCTTGCTGTAACACAGGTGTATTCAAGGTTGGGTACGTGGGAGATGTATTCATTGCTTGAACTTGTTTCCTGGCCCATCCTAAGACAGAAGTCAAGGGCTCTCAGTCTTATATGCTCTCTCTGAGAGAGGGGCAACATTTGCTAGTGGGCCTAAATTTTCCTTTAATGAACAATAGCAGGACATACTTGTCTTTTACATTCATGGAAAATAAAGACACTGTGTCTTTTTGATGTTATTTCCAACATGATTTGCATTGGCTTCATTATGGTGAGAGCTCCTGAAAATCCATCCCATGTGTCCTGTGTAGGACACTCTCCACTACGTCAGTCAGCTAAGGCATGGTCTGCTCTTCATTTGAACCTATGTAGGAGATTCTATAAACCTCAAAAAGAGGGAGTTTTTATTCCCTAGTTCTTGTTTTCTGTGTCAGTTCTTGATGCATTGAGTAGTAAAACAATTTGTAGCATGCTGTTAGCACAAAAGAATGAAAAATAATACCAAAAATAAAACATGAAACTGCAATGAATGCGTCTATTTTTACACATTGTGTTCTGTCTCAAGGAAATTTCAGAAGCTTCAGCAAAAGAACCCAAAACAGTTCCAGGGTATCAAATCACCATAGGGATGGATTTCTCTTAGTTTTGCAAATTTTATTATTCTTCTTGAGTATTTGAGGAAAGAAGAAAAAAGAACTGCAGATGTTCCAAACTTTCTATGGTCTTTTACAATTATTCAGGGCGGCGCCTCTTCTGTAGACTAACTATGTGCTGTTTTGCTCACATATTCATAAATTTTTCTCATTTGTGAGAGTCACTGAATAGAGCATGTGAATTGTTTTACCCAGTAGGTGGTGGAGCAATAATGAAGCATTGTGATTAAGTAGTGTTGGAACATCTTATCTTCCTCACTGAGTGGGAGGCACCATTAGTAGTAAAAGTAATTACCTGTGTAGAGCGTGCTGATTGCACCGAGTATCTTCTCCATGACACAAAGAATGTCTTCTCAACTTTAGGGACTTTAAGAGATCTCCATTTGCTGCTAATTTCACATTTTAAGCAATAGCACATAATTTCTTTTGATTTTTCTTTGGTGTCAAAATCACAAATAAACTTTGCAAGAGCTTTTTCTCCTCATCAAAATTCTCTCCTTGTCATTGGTAACTACAAAAAGAGGATGATCAAAATATCACAGGAAAGAACTGGAACTGTAAAAGCAGGGTATATTCCCAGCGTGGCATCTGGACTTACTTACAGCTTGCGGGGTGTCCTGCAGAACGAGACAGTGGTGCCCTCATCTACCCGGAATAGTGTTACTCTGTGGAAGTGATGCAGATAATGATTCAGAAACAGGACATCAACGCTGAGCACTGAGAGAAGGTCTCAGCTTACAAAAGACTCCTTTAATAGGGGATATGTGGGAGGCTGTTGCCACTGATGGCATCAGCCGCTTACAGGGTTATTCTCACAGAAGCCAATCTGTGGTATAATACACTCTGTCCTAAGGTCTGCATTTCATAAGCATTCATCCATCTGCCTGACAGTTTCCAGTAACTTGGGGAATAAAATATTAAGATATGATGGAAATAAGCAGTTCTTTCTATCATAGAAAAATGGGTTTATTTTTTTATTTTATCTGTAGATTATACCTCTGGTGATATTTGTATCTCATGTACCTGTGAAGTTGAACCTTACTGTTCATCTCTACACTTTTAAACCCTTTTAGCTACTTTGAAAAACTTATAAAAAGTCCTGGGATGGAAAGGGCCATGTGCAGGATAAAAAAGAAAACCAAAAGCATTTATGGTTTGGTTTAGGTCTGATTCAAAGCCTGTTGGAATCACAACAAAGAGATTCTCACTGATTTTTAAGATTAGTATCCGGGGTTTGAACATAATGTCTAACATAAATGCAATGCTGTTATGCTCCTGAAAAGTACCTGAGCACATTTGTAATAATGTAAGGGTTAGATGACTGTATTGGGCAACATTTGCAGACAGGTAGAGTCAATTAAGATAATTGACAGCAGAGAAAAAGCCTTGTGAAAGGGCTGTATTTTCTCTGTTCTCTGTATTACTTTATATAGCCATTTCCTTTGGTTATTTTGGAAGGATATGAGGTCATAGTGATTGGAGACAGGCAAAAACTTTAATGAAGGTAACAAATGATCATTGCATTGACTGCATATTCCTCTATCACATACGATCTCTTCTACCTATTAAATGGCAATATTTGTTTAAGGAATGGTATAGTTTTAGTCAACAGCCTTAATTTCAAATTTTTCTCAGAAGCTTTTGCCAGCTTTTCTGCTACTAATACAGTTTCTAAACAATGCTTCTAATTTATTTTTTAAAGTCTTCTGAGGGAACTGTTTTTTTATCTCTCTCTGAATTACACTGATCTGCTTTTGTTCTTAAGTATTTTCTTTTTGTTGTATTTTTGGTTTATCTGTGATACTTTTTACTCATGTTCTATATCAATAAAGTCCTGGATAAACTATCTGTGACCATGACAAGTTTGAGGAGTAAGTTAAAGGAGTGTGGAAATACTAAATTGTTGGAGCCACAACAGTGGGAATACATTTAAATAATCAGAAAAAAAAATATCTAGTGATTTTATGACTAAAGTAAGCCCATATAATAATTAGTGCCATGTGAAATTTGGCTTTTTTTCTTTGCAGAAATGAATGCAACATATTTCTTCAGTATTAGTTTCCATGGGCTTGGTTTAGCTTGATTAAAAATAAATGAAAAGTCAAAAATAATATCATTCTAAATGAGTTAGATCCACCCAGTTTTGTGCAGAGCTATGCAACTGCATGTTTTGTGTGGTTCTAGTTTGCAAACATAAGGTTGGCTTCAAATTAGGCCTGAGCTGATTTTATTCTTACTGGTGTTGAATTAAACAAAATATCTGGAAAATATTTCAGCAAAGCAGCTTGGAACTTAACGGAGACCAAAATCAGGCACATTTTGTATGGCAGATTATATTGATGTCATTGTGAACAGCCATTTAATGATTAAAAAAAATATTGTGAATATCTGTTGTTCATTGCTGATGTTTACAGGGACTAACTGCCTTCAAGGACACTAAACAGATGTCATAGTGTTGCATGAAAACAGCAAACAGAGATTTTACTCATAATAAATATATAAGTAGCATAAAAATTTGCACAGTTTCACATTCTTTTCCTGAATCCTGCTAAAATTCAGGAATGCTCCTCTTCTTCATGATACCTTTCAGTATCACTCAGGTATATGTTTGATAGTCCAATATGCATTCCTATGCTTTAAAGCATGATAATATTAAAATACCAAATTAGCTGTGCTCCTTAAAGTAAGATTCCAGAATATTTGTGTCTCCAGCTACTAACTGTAAATGAGAACACCTTTATCTTGTAATCAGGTGGTAGATAAATCATTATTAGTGGCGAACTTTTATATTGTGCTGGGATCCCATTGTGCTACAAATAGCACAATCATTGAAAAAGACAATTGCTGATCTGGCTTTCTGATTAATCTAGTAAATTACAGATGTGCATTATACACAATAAAATTTTAGCCTTGCTGAAATGTGTTCCATAATTTGTATTCAGAAAAATACGTAATGTTTCCACAAATATGCTGGCAAATACTGGATTTAAATTTTCTATTTCCAGCAAATAGCAGATCTAAATTTTCTATCACCTAAACTGCTGATTGTGGCATTTAACTATAGTGGAAGGTAGTGAAATATGTGTCATACGTGTGCATCAAACCCAAAATATACTAGTAGAGATTGATGGTCTGTGCAAATATTATGTATGTAAGGATTGTGCACACAAGTAACTGGCCAGATTTGTTAAAGAATCGTTTAGGTCAAAGGAATCTAAAATCTGAGAAAGGTTCTGGAGTGATGCAGGCTTGCACGTGCCTAGTTAGCACCAACAAAAACATTGCAGTTCTTATTTTAGGAATAGAATCTGAATTTTGAATCTTGATTCATATCCATTGCTTAGACACAGAGAAATATAACTCCAAGCAAAAACTTACACTGGAGAAATATAACTCCAAGCAAAAACTTACACAGGAGGGAAAGAAAAATGAAATGTGATGTTTTGGTCCAAGTGAGTTTGTTTAAGAAAGAAAAATTGAAAAAGCATTTTTGGCAGTTAAAGTGTTATGTGGGTTTACAGTCCTTTTTGGAATATGCAACTATGTCACAATCGATATTGTTCTTGATAAAACCGAACCACAGACAACCTTTTTAAAATAGAAGCAGACTCTGATCCCTGGACCAAGTAATGAAATTTGCAAAGGAAAATTTATAGTATGTGATGGAAAGAAGACGTATACACCTGATGTTAGTTAGTGGGGAAAATATTGGACAGAAATTGTTAGCATGATGGGAAATTAAATTACTTTAAACAGTATTTGAACATGAAGGGAACAGGAACTTGATTAGGGAAATCATTTCAGATATTCTTTTAATTCTTTCTAAGTCCAAAAAGCCCTCCCAGAAATCCCTAGAACCAATCAGCCACAAACTGCTACATCTATAAGGAGACACTGTGGTCAAGGGACTAGCACACAAATGATCTCCTTCTAATTCCTGGATTTTCCATGGCTTTCAACACCTCATCCAGGGCCAATCTCCAAGGCTTTTATTCACACTGAAAAGTGTCTCTTGAGTAATCCAGCTGAATCTGATTGCAGCCTAATGTACTTTTGCACATGGCCAATGAATGTCCCCTTGAACAGATGAATATGCTTTCAATACAATGAAATAAGGGTATTTCCACCCCATTCTCCTTTGGCGTCTTCCTTTGCAAACTGTTGGGGATGAATGTTATGAAGCAGTGTTTGTAGAGCATTTGGGGACATGGAGTGGAGGGAAGGAGGAGAGAAGGCCAATTGAGCTTCACATCTTTGTTGAAAGAACAGTTGATTTCTGGTATCTTTAAGTCTAGTTTCTGACATTCCCCCAGTAATGCATTCAGAGCAGAGTCCTGCTGGGCAAGAGGCATCTCTTTGGCAGGGACCTGCCTGCAGATTCTCAGAGGTATTTAGGCACTGACTGCAGTGAGAATTAAGCACTTAAACAGGGAAGGGACCTGCAGCTGTCCGAAGTCAGAGAAAAACCTGTAGCCAACAAGGTCTCCTCTAGTCCAACCTTCCCCTGCCTGCTGAATCATCTGTGGGGTTTCATAAGAGCTGCCCCTGTTAGTCCAGCCACGGCAGAGAGGATGCACCCATGAAAACATTGGGGAGAAAGGGCAGAACTACCTGGGCAGAACTGTGGCCAGCTTGCTGAGTTTAGCACCCCATCTCTTACATGGTGTTAATATGGAGATCAGAGTCAATAAAACACATGGAGGCAAAATGTATGATTCCAATTTACATTAAGGAACTTAAAAGTTGTGAAATATGTGAAGAACAAACTGTTGTGAGAAAATAAGTGCCAGCCTTCCTGCAAATTTTATATCTGATTCTGCAGGCATGGGAAGTCTTCAGCAGTGTTCCTGACTTGGCTGCCAGTTTATGTGGGAGGGGAAACAGCCATTTTGCTTGAGGGAAATATTTTTTAAAAGTTCCATGATGAGAAGGGGTTTTGTTTGTTTGTTTATTTTTGTTTTCCTTTATGAAATGAGTTTTGCAGTTTAAAATAATGGCCCAAAGGCTGAATTCTGACTCCATCGGCTTCAGCTGAGATGTTACACGTGTGCTTCTGTGTTGAGATTTTGGCAAGTTAACTTTGTCTGCAATATAGACATGCATATAGACACACACACACATTGTCTGTGCGTGTGTATAAATGTACACAAATTTAAGCTTTCATCTGGACTGCATTTTTGAAGAAAGTGTGTTTCAGACAATGCATTGTTCCAGTTTTATGGATTGCAAAGATAAAGCACAAAACCCCCAAACTGTAATGGAGAAACACAAATCTTCGAGGCCCTATCCCATCCCCTGCCTCTCATGAAGTGGCGTCTTTATTTTTTAAAGAGAGGGGCAGATTTTTTAAAAAACGACTGGCCCTACAGCATTCGCCATGCAGGAGGCTCAGGAGTGAGTGGATGTCAGGCAGGGTTAGCCAGCATTTAGGGAATAAAATGAAGTGGGAAGTTTTTCAGATGTGCTTTATTGGGGTCCTACCTTCTGGGAACAGGAGGAGTTTGGGAGTTTCATCTGAAAATCTGCCATTTTCACGTAGGTGTTGGATTGGAAGCTGAAGCTTTGAAAATCTGGCCTAGGAGGCCTATTTTTAAAATATGGTTTCTGCTTTTTCAGACACAGTTTTGTGATCCCAGCTAATTAGGAGAACAGCCATGTGGTTAGACATCTGAGTGCTAGTCTTATTGCTTGTAACAATGACCATGTTAGAAAATCTGGTCCGATGTGGTTTTGTTGTTATTTTGTTTTTTTGCTTTCAGAATAGACTGGAATCTAGTTTTCAGGCTGTGTTGGACTGCATTTCTGATGTTGTAACAAATAAAGTTGCTATTCAGTAAGACTGTTGCTGATGGACTCGAATAAAATTTCAATTGAAGTGACATCTTTTATTTTCAAATGTCAGTTTCTCCCCTCTGTATTGTACATGCGCTTTCAGACCGCTGGTATGGGAGAACTACTGCCTGACTCTTCTTCAATTTACCATTCAGTCATCCAAAATCAGCAATACAAGAAAGCTTTAGCTATTAATTGAAATTTAAATTTAGGTTTCAAAAGGAGTATTAGTCAACTCTCCAAATTGAAAGATCTTACTAGTGGTTGAGTATATCATGCTAATAAAATTTTACGTTTATATTACAAAGTCACTTTAAGAGACCTGAAGTAGGAGACTGAAATTAAGTATGTTATGAGAAATTACGTCCTCAGTTGACCTCTTTGGAACAGGAAAAGAGTAATCAAGGGCAAAATTGATTCTGTTTTGTAGAATTTGGCTAGCAATTTGAAGGAGAAATTACTCCATCTAACTCGCTGATATTGCATCAAGTACTGCAGAGCTTGATCGCTACAGACGCATCTGATAATGTGTGTGTAGGTTTTGTGGTGGTTATTCAGAGAATTAGAGCTGACGCTACATTCAGGAAAGAGAGTATAGGCATAAAATACCTCAAAATGTAGCTGCAAAACTTGCATGCCACAATTTATAAGGAAATACTAAAGCTTTTCTGTGGTGCTGGTTTCTCAGAGAAAGCCACTGATTGTAAGCACAGAGCAACTAGGGAGGTTTTTACTTAGCTCCTGCTAATTGTTGATGATCTCCAGGGTATTAGAGCCTGAACCTGTTTATGTCACAAGCCTGCTTGTCCCCCAGGTCCAACCATAAAAACAAAATGTAACCCAAGAGGTTTGTATCAGGATTACAGAAAAAGTGAATAACATTCCCTAGTAGGAGATAGGTCTTTTATTTCAACAGCTGCTTTCATATTACCATGTTATTTTTTCTATACTACACCCTTGCTAAAAATGTCAGGAACAGTTCCTGTGTACCATCGTTGTGCTGCAATTTCCTCCCTATCGTAGTTATTACTTGTGATATAACAGCATTCAGTCGGGATTAAGACCTCATTGTGCTAGGCACAGTATAAATACATAACAAGATACAGTCTCTGTCACGAAGAGTTTACAGATTGTCACCAGCCCTGAACAGGAGCAGATTCCTCACTCGAGTCAAAGGCATTCTGTGTGGGCATAACAGCCTGTCTTCATTTTAAATAATGCAGGATAGCAAGAAGCAGAAAGAGAGAGTAACCGACGACTGAAGGCAAGAAGCAGCAATAGGCAGATGTGTCGTGGTTTTAGGAGCTGATCCAGCCATTACTGAAAATAAAATACCTGGTGATTTCAGTGTAGGAGAAGCCTAAACTGAGTAATCTTGTGTGCGGGTGGTTGGTATCAGGATGTTTAAATGAGTGCAGTATAACAGATGAGGGCTCGACAAGGCCTCTTGTTGGCTCCTTTTGGGTAGCAATTCCTCCTAGAAATCACCGTTAGATGAGCACGTGTCTGTCGGGAGAATGAAAGAAGGAAAACAAATCCTTGTGGTGGCTGGTAGGATATGGACGTGGAGTCTACTGTTACTGCTGATTTCTGTTTGAGGTAATTTCTATTTAGGTCATTGCTAATATCCTGTTTAGTGGAAAGAGAGTTGATTCAGTAAGGGCCTGCACTACGTAAAGCATGTAATGCTGGGGAAAATGAATTTTTGCTTGGTTACATAGACTCTTCTTTTGACACATTTAGGAGGCTTCCATCTCCAGTGAAATCAGTAAAAAAATTTCCCTTCATTATTCTTTTCATAATGTGCTCGAGAGCCAAGGGTCTGATTCAGAGCACTTGAAAGTAAACGGAAAACTTGGTTTATATTCTGGGCATCATTTAAGGTTAATGATGAGTGTAGACCATTCAGCTGCATTCCTTATGTCCCCTCACACTGACAAGGCAAAAGTTGTTCTCACCCTTTCCAGTGCACACTTCCTCTGACTCTGTGGTGTTTAATTTCAGGGATTTCACTGCAGTTGGCTTTTATATAAGAAAGGACCAAAAAGTGAAACAAGCGGATGTATTCTGAGTCTTCTAGCCCATATCTAGAGACACTGTAATGATTTTTGCCATATTCATCTGGCTGGACCCATTCATCTCATTGTCACTCTCTCTCCAGCTTTGCAAGCATCCATGCTGACATCCTGACTTGAACATCTGTATCAAGTATGTCAGGAAAACAGGTGTCAAAATTTTTTTTAAAAAAGCAAAAATACAATCCCCTTTGGCTTCTCCAGACTTCCCGGAGTAGAGCAGACCAACGGTGCTTTGCATCTTTGCTTTTTGTAACACAGCAATGGTTCCCTGCTGGAAATCAGCTGGATATTAACCAGCAAAAGAGAGCAAGAGGGGTGCCAGGTCAGACATTCTTCCTCTGCTTTCGATTGGCAACCCTTCAGGGTGGGAGTGTGTAAAGGATGTATTAATTTTTTCTTACCTTTTCTTGTGCTGTGGTGATATTGACCTATGTTAACTCAAATCAAAAACCTTTTGAAGTAGGCACTAAATACATAAGGAATAAACCAGGCACTCCCCATCATAAAAGAGCGTATGATCTAAAAAGACTAAAAAAAATTAAGGATGACACCCATTTTACAGATGGGGATTTGAAGCTGAGATTGAGCAACTTGCTAAAAGTTTCACAGAGAATAAATATACCATTTAGGGACAGAGATAAGAATTATGGTGCTTCTGCCCTGAGCACTGCATCTCTGCTGTGTGTTTCTCTACAACATATTGCCTTATACCAAAACCTCCTTTCTTTTCTAGTACCAGAGTCCTCTCTGTGTGCTTGGGACTCCAGCATGTTATAGATGTCTTTTCTCACAACTCAGGATCATGTCTGAAATAAAAAATGAAGCCTTCAAGATTAAATCCAGCACAGGATTTAGGTACTTAAAGGAGGATTTAAGCAGTATTTTGATACTTAAATGCAAAGTTGAGACCAGTGAGATGCTGCCAAGATACTGCATTATCCCTGGAAGTGCCTACACTCATTTGGTTACTACGTTTATGATGTGAAAATGTCTCAAGAGGCTGAAATTTTTATTTCAATACATTTAGTGAAAGTTTTGCTTGACATGATTAAATATTTCTGACCTTACTTTCTTCATAAGCATGGATGGGATTCACAAACTGACCCTGTGGGTCTTCATCTTGGTGGCATTCCCAGGGCGTGCATATACCTTGACGTGACTGGGCTCATTGCAAAATACAGCAGAATGACCTCTTTCCTTTAAAACTTGGCAGCCAGGAGGAATGTTTATCATATAGTTTTATCCCCTCCCAGGGTCCAGGATGACAGTGTTACAGTGTTACAAACCCATGTATTCTGCTTTTGAAAGGGCACCCTAACCAGTGAGTTTTCAGCCTCTTAGAGGCCTGGGAGAAGGTACTCTCTACCAGCTGAAGCTATGCAGTTAGGAAGAAAATATTTAGATTAATTGATGCAGTAGAAGAACACTAAAATAGGAAGATTCCTTTGTCACCTAGTGATGACAATTTACTGATGAGGATGAATTATGGATGATGACCTGGCTCCCAGGACTGTTCCTAAATTTTATCTTGTGACTTCAAAAAAGGAGCCTGTAAAGATCTGGAAGCAGAGACCAGAGGCAGGACTGTTCCCTTTCTATGTCCCTCAGGTCCAATTAATTTCACGTTATTCTGTATGCAGCAAAACAGCTTTTACAGAAGGGCCCCCCACTCCAAACCCAAAGCACCTGACAGGGTTGTTTGGGGCATCCATAGTAGATGCCTCAAGTCAAAGAGAGGAGTGAACAGGCATGAGTCTCCTCTGTCCTGGGTGAATGTGCTAAATGCAAGGCTGACAGGGTTGTTTGGGGCATCCGTAGTAGATGCCCCAAGTCAAAGAGAGGAGTGAACAGGCATGAGTCTCCTCTGTCCTGGGTGAATGTGCTAAATGCAAGGCTGCTACCAGAAAGTTCAAGTTTCTGTTCCACCAGCTGCACTTTTAAGAGAACTGAGGCTTTTCACTGAAAGAGATAAAAAGTTACTTCTTTCAGGAGCAGCTTCTAGAGTGGGTGCTGGCTGGGTGAGACACCACCCTGCAGCCCAAAGTGAGGTGTCTGGGGGACCTGACTAAAGAGCCTTCAGGAGCTGGCTAAGTCCTCCACTGAAGCAGGCTGCCGGAGTCTCACTGTCCACTGACACATCCGCCCTGCAGGCACCATCCGTGTACCAGAAAGTTCAAGTTTCTGTCCCACCAGCTGCATTTTTAAGAGTACTGAGGCTTTTCACTGAAAGAGATAAAACAATTACTTCTTTCAGGAGCAGCTTCTAGAGTGGGTGCTGGCTGGGGGAGACACCACCCTGCAGCCCAAAGTGAGGTGTCTGGGGGACCTGACTAAAGAGCCTTCAGGAGCTGGCTAAGTCCTCCACTGAAGCAGGCTGCCGGAGTCTCACTGTCCACTGACACATCCGCCCTGCAGGCACCATCCGTGGGCTGGGAGGTGCCGGAGACTTGTAGCTAAAGAGGTGGAAGCAGAGCTATGTCTCTCTTCCTGCCTTGTTTTCAGTACTTTGACGTAAGGTGAAGCATTTTGCCAGTTGCGGTTTTCTGAGAACAGATTGGTAAACTCTGACTTGTTGCATCAGCCTGACAGCTGACTTCCCATAGAGTTCAGTGTCTGCAGCGCTCCGCTGGGGCCAACGCCGAGCAGTGATTCATCCCCTCAAACAGGTCCAGCACACCAACAGTCTATTAGTTGTTGTAATAGCGCTGAGGATGGGTGGGAGGTAGTTTAACGCCCTTTGGACTCACTTTAAAATATCTCTTTGTCCTCTATGTTGCTGGGAAGTCAAAAGAATATGCTTTGTTTGAAATTTTCCAGGAAAAAAAAAAAAGAGTTTCAGAATACCAAAGCTTCAAATAGAAGCTGATGGCTCCAGTCTGGGCACAGACAATTGAGTTTGAGGGAATTTATAGCAAGCCTATCCTTAATGTGTCCCAGGAATTACTTGATTTGCTTGTTCTATTCCCTAGCAGAAGAAACTGTGGGGATACGAATTTAATACAGTCTAGGAGCTTGTGTTACAGTTTACTGTGTCCTTGGACAGCTGTAAATCCTCCTCTGATGTATTTGCTTAATATTTAGGCTTAACATGTTTTAACCACAAATCAGGCTACAATAATGAACCTGGAATCCGTCCAACCCTTATCCCAGAGTCCCCACAAACAGCTCCACTCCCAGAGGTGAAATGATGGTGATCTACCTGTGAATATCCTCAATCCCCCATCATTTTGTTACATGTGCTGAGAATAACAAGACACAATAAATCAGGAGCCTGATCCTCAGCTAAGACAAAGATTTACATTCTCCCATGCTGATTTACACCAGTGGAGGAGCTGATTCCACCATGAACAAATACAGTGTTTTAATCTACCAATCGATCCACAGCTCACCTAATGAAACTTTGCAGCCCTTAAAATGTCCTGGCTCCAACTTGAATGTCTCCTGCATCTGGGTTTTCTCTCATCAGCACTTTAGGGCTGGTACTGCATTAAAAGCTGCACACACGACTACAGTTAAGCTTTTCAATAATGAAGTCACTTTATTTATTGAGAAATTTCATCACAGGATACATGATTCTTGGCAGGGCAACTCCTGAGCAGGAAGCCTGCAGTTACAAAGGTATGCATAAACGTGTATAAGGGCATATTGTTTGCCTTCTTTTTATTACAGGAAGGATATGGTTTGGTTGTGTTTTTGATGAGTTTTATTTAATTGTACACTGGGATTTTCCTAGACTTTAAGTTAAAACTTGACAAATAGTTTTACCCCTCCTGTTATGTAGATGTGGGAAGAGACTTGCTCTGTGTTTTGCAGTGGTGCTTTGCAGACCCTACACACAGCTCTTCGTCCCGTGGGCATAGCTTCCTGACCAGCAGAGTTGGCATAGACATTGGGTGGGCATGCAGACTTCAGATAATTGCTGGGGTTAATAGACACTTGTCTAAGATGTGCCTAAGAAGGATTCTGGTGAATCGATATTATCACTTTTTAAATTTTAGTCTGTAATCTTAGAGTTGTATTTTAAAAAAATAAAAACAACCTTACAAATAAATCCACTGACAAAATGAACTAGCTAAAGACATTGATGACTTCTGCTTCCTATGGCTATTTGATTGCCTAATTACAGTCATTTTGAACAGATTGCATGCTCTTTTAATTTATTTCACAGCATTTGGCTGTAAGGAAGGACCTAATGCAGGGTATTTTTTATACGGGAGAGTAAGTCTTCCTGAAAACAAATGTTCAGTCCTTTCTAATTGAGAAACTCTCTGCTTAGAAGACAGGAATGGACTTAAAGCAAAAGCCTCTTTTATCTGTCAGGTAGAAAACTGAAGGTTTTTAGTAAAAGAAAGGGTGAAAGCCTCTCTGGTTGGGCTGAGCACTTATCCAAGCCCTTGCTAAGCAGCCCAGCCGTTGTTATCTCTGGCTGACTCCCAGGCTCCCAGGTTAGGAACTGTGATGGGGTCTTGCTCCACAGAGTACCAGTCTCCACATACCAGCTCTCTGCTTCTACTCCAACCTGTGTCGAAGTCAAGAAATATAGAAATGTGATTAAAAAGAAGAAAGCTGGCTGGTTTGGGGCCTCAAGAAACATTTGTTCCAGCTCCACTTTGAATTTGGGGTCAAAGCTGCATGTAGTTGTTTTAGGCAAGCCAGCTCTTTTCCTTGTTCCTTGGGCCGTTGTTTCTCTGGGGCACTGTTAAAAGCCAGACTCCTCCTTCTGAAGTGACATTTGCAAACATAACTACTGACTTCCTCAGTGGCCCTCTTCATTGCTTTCTACTGAATCATCTGTGTTAATCCACTGTAGTATGATACAAAAATGGAATGCAAATGTTTGTCATCAATTTTCTTTTAGGACATAAAATTTCAGATATTTTTACCATTGACTATGTTATAGATCAGGATATTTTGGGCCATCAAGACAAAACACTTGCACTGTAACAGAGAAACAAAACTGTTCTTATAAGCATTGTGTATTCTGAGAAAAATGCTGGTATCAATCCAAAATATAATTAGAATTACTTTACCAGGTTATGTCAGGTTGTGAAAACAGTATCAGTAGAGGAAAAGAAAAATAAATAAGTCTGCTGTGTTTTGCTAACTCTCTGGTTCTGGGCATTTAGTCTGGTTGGATTGATGGGGAAGGCTACGATTTGTTATCAGTGGTTTCACTGATGCTTGTGAATGGTGCCTGTTATTGCTAGACCAGCACTTCAGATGATTCAAATACAATCTCAGGCGGGTAAAATGTACACAAAGTAACTGCCACAAACAAGTCAGCCAATACCAAGAGTTACACTTCAGAAAGTTGACTCCACATATATTTTCAAGGTGTTTAAGTGCTTATTTTCACTGCATAGTTGCCACAAACTTCTCAGGCAAATCCTTGTAAAACCTGGCAAATGAATGAGGAAAGCTGTGATTAGATATGCAGGCATTATTGCAGAATTTGAGGCAGATGTCTGTAGCGTTACCATATTACTGTGACTACTGGGGCTCCAGTTCTGATGAGGGCTGTGCTGGGCTGGGTGTTGTATAAATATGAACAAAACCCCACATCTCCTCCAGTTTACAACCAAATGGGCAGTAGTTACTGAACTCTGCAAATACCAATACAGCATTAATTTCACTTACAAATGGTCCAGCTGTTAACGTCACGCAAATGGTTGCTCGGTCCTTTCTTTTAAGATGAGTTCTGCCTGAAATGATTTTGCTAAAAAGCACAAAAGTCTTTTTGCTCCAATAAATTAACTATAATGGGGCCTGATTCTGAAAAGCTTTGCACAATGAATAGCTTTGCTGGTAAGAATAGCTTCATTAAGGAAACTTCTTTTCCTCTAAGAAATATTTGCAGAATTGTGCCCAATGATAGCAATAAAAATTGTTTCTGCAAAATGATTTTAAGGGCATTTATATTGTTTACTTTAACAAAGAGACTCTGAAGAGAGTGACCTTTGAGCTTTGATTTCAGAAGTTATGTGACTAATCCCAATTTTACAGATGGGTTTTTTTTTTTATGCTCATCACAAACTTCAAGGGAATGCTTGAACGAGACAGGATTTGAGCCTAAGCTTTCCAAAGTTTTAGCTTTGGCCTTGTACCAGTAATTATATAAAGCAAATTGATTTCATAAGCTTAAGATGTCGTGTTAGTGGAAACTTTGTGCAAGGAACTTCCACTTTGTTGGGCCTCACCAACAGTGATGAAGCTCACCTTGCTCAAAAAGGCTGAAATGCTGGAATTTAATTAAAAAACCCCCATGAATCAACAACAGCAACAAAAACCTGAAACTTTGTTGTCCTGACAGGGACCTTCTGAAGTGCAAAAGACCGAGTCCTGCTTTGGAACCCATCTGGACCATGATTAGGGGAGCTCCTCTGTAGTGCCATATTTACTAGCCTAAAGCATGTGTTGTTAATTCAGTGTGTCTTAAGTCACAGCCTCACATCTATAAAGTTTAAGCTCAGCAGGAAAACATGAAAAAGCACTCATATTAATCAGCAGTGCCAGAAATAAACCTGGATATCAGGAATTTAAACCTCATACTGCTCAGATGAATGCTGCAGCCTACAATATACAGCAGGGCTGTATATTTCCTCTCTGTGAAGGATGGATGTTAAAAAAAAAAGGGAAAGAGTAAAGAAATGCATTTACTTAAAACACTTATCCTTGTAAGAGCGCTACATAAAATGTACATAAAAAGGTATTTTTCTCCCACAATTTAAGCAAACAGAATTTTTAGTTAGATATTATCACCTGGAGAGAGCCCAATAATAAGTAATTTAGTCTGGAGAGGGGTTTTGTACATTTCTGATTAATATTTACAAAAGGCTTTGTGTATTTTTCCTCTAACACTAATGAGGCAGCAGATCAAGTTTAACAAAAAGGACACTGTAGATTGAAATATGGTATTGTGCCCATCAAAGTCTGCCTCCTCTCTGCTTGGCTTATGATGAATACTGTTCTTTAATAGCGGGCTGGTGTTCGTGAAAAACTTATTACAGAGACTAAGAGAGAAGCCAAGAATGAAGGAATGCCTGACTGGCAGCAATCAATCACTCCCTTTTAAAGATGAACTGATCCTTCTTTTTTTAAAGTAACACTTCATAAAAAGGTCTCAAACATAAATATGCAAAGCATTAGAGCAATTACATTCTGCGTGATCCCTGCAGTATTTCTGGTACATGGCTTGACTTTAGTGTGGTGTATATAATGAATGCAGTAAAATGGCAAATCTCTCTAAAAGAAGACTGATATTTAGAGGAAAGTTCTTGCTGAAGAGTGTTAATTATCTGGAGCAGTAAAGTGAGATTATTTAGATTACTTTTAACAACATGTCTCCAAATAGGCTTTATTTTATTTAAACCTTTTTTTCTTTTTCAATAAATTAAGTTCATGTATTTAAAAAAAAAAAGGCAAATTCTTATAATCTATACACAGATACCAAAAGTGGAGAAGGGACTGATATATTTAATGGCCATCACATATAAATGTGTTCATCTTTATGTGCCTAATTTGCATATGCATTTTCTGCAACTGTGCTCACAATCACAATCATTTTACATGCAAATTAAGCATGCAAACATACACAGCTTTAAAAGAAGTTGAGTTCTTTATATGTAGTGCAGAAATACTGAACTTCTTTTAACACATATTTCTTTGGTTGTGACTCTCCAAGTAGCGAGTTGCAGACCTCTATTCGGTATTTAACAACCAAATCCCCAGAACACACCATACCACTTTTAATGCAATATGGGAGGGTTGGAAACAGAAACTTATGTAGAAGAAAATATTTTTTTTTCCAATCACCACAAAAACTTCACTCTACACAAAAGCACAGAGTTAATTTAAGAGGTGCAGCCCAGATATTACATCCAGGTACTAGGAATTTTTAATGACTTGTTACTTTTACCCTGTTTAGAGATTACACTTTCTGTTTCTATGGGTCTGTTACTCTTTTTAAAAATAATGCTAAGAATAGCTGGACAGTTACTGTCAAGTGTAATGGATGGTAAACTATAAAATGTTAATGAACTAGTAACTATAGAATCAAATATTAGATGCAAACAGTGTTGTTTAATATGGCACAGTTGAAAAGCACGAGCATTGAAACAGCAAAATGTCAAATACCCTGGTGGGTATTTGAGACCTCCAGTGGGTTTAGACTCTGTGTAAACACTGTCAGGAGAGGAGAATCAGCTCAAGTTTGTGGAGTTCAGTGAAAGTCAGAAATATTTTCTTCCTTTCAGAATAGGAAAATGACATTTGGTGAAAACGGAGGTTCTTTCCCCTAGCAGAGACAGTGTGGGTTACTCATAAAAGCATAATGGCTTTCATTCAGAGGTGCCATATGGCTGCTTATAAGATTTCTGCACAGCACTTGCTGTAGCAGTAACTAAACAAATGGCACTATAGTACAATATAATACCTGTCAAGAGCAGTGATAAAGAATGTTTTATTTCTCTGCTCTCTGTCCTCTTTTCTCCCTTCTTCCCTGGAAGCGGCTGCCTGTGTGAGGCAGCACCCACTAGATGGTACTGCCAGGCTTCTCCGAGCTGTCGCTTCTCCTCAGCCTCCCTGGCCTGTCAGGCACCACCGAGCGCCCCGGGCACCGGTCCCCATCCCTTCCCAAAGGAGGGATTGCGACGGGCAGAGACAGCTGGACAGATGTGGCAGGCATGTTCTTCCCACAGCGCTGCCAATGGAGGAGTCTGGGGGACAAAGCGCTCATCATTTACTCTCTCTTAAGTCTTAAAATAAAACCCAGATCTCCAAGTGGTGCTCAACACCCACCATGGTGACTCTTATGGGGAGACATCCACAAGAGCCCTGAGCCCAGACCGTGGGGGAGAATGGCCTTTGGTCCACCTTGGCTGAGCTGCCCCCACCCCTGTCTCCGTCCGGGGAGCAGAGGGGACTCAGCACCTCTGAAAAGCAGGTGCAGACATCTCGGTGCCTCTCATCTCCTCTCTCAAAAATTTTATTATCTTTCCTTTTTGAGGTTAAATTAATAAATGTGTGTGTCAGATGCTAAGTTCCTTCAGTAAGAAGCAGCTATAAAAGTACCAGCAAACAAATATGTTTAACTTGCATTAGGTTGCCTTAATGGCTGTCTTCTCGAGCACTCTGAGGTGGTTAGCAATGGGCCTGGTTTCACTGCCTTTTAATTTTGGTAAAAGATGGCTCTACCTGCTTCACAGGAGTGGGGGGATGGAAAATACTGCAATTTCTGATGACCGGGTAGCCTTCATATGTTGTTTACAAAATAACACATCTTCTTTCTGCTTGTGTTTTTCCCTATAGGATCAATGCAGGCTCATACTAGCTCTGAAATATATTGTCTCCCTGATCGGCACCCTAACACGAACCCTCTATCATCTTCTCCTTAGGAATCACACTCTGGGGAAATTTGGTTTAAACCTTTCCTGATTAAAAGCCAGCGATGACCACATATGTAGGAAATGTGGGGGTTTTTTGTATGTGCTTGTCTCATTTCTTAGAGTACTTCCTTCACACAGTCTAAATTCAAGATTTTGCATGATGTATTCCTCAGTCCTTCCGTCCATCTGTCCAGATAGGCAGCTTGTTTGATGAGTTAACCATTCTGAACGTTTTAATATTTATGTGACTCTTGTGCAGCTCAGCAGTTGCTTTATGTGGGATTGCATATTTGATAAGATCACAGATTCACTCTGTGCCAAAGCTGAAGTCCTACCGAGGTCTGACTGTACTTCAGATGTCAAAAAAATATGAATAGGTGGTCTTAATGTTCTCCTCTGGTGTTATATCTGTCTATAGAGAATATAGCTTACAACAGATTAGAAGCAATAGAGGACTTGACATATACTGAGAGAGCAGTAAGAATGATGCTTGTTGACATTATCGGCTAAACCTGTAGGGGAATTTTCTTTTTTTCTTTCATTCTTTCTTCCACTTTCTTTCTTTCTGTGAAATTTGCTTATTTGTTCCCATATGCCTTGCTCTTTCTATATCAAGTTCCAGATTCTCTATCTAAATAGTTTTGTCAATCTAGGCATTTTCAACATACCTATACAAGTCCCCTACAACATCTACCTATACAAGTCCTTGCTTGGTACTCACTGCTCTTCTACCCAAATGGCTCACAGGAATGCCTTGCTCTCTGTTATTTAAAAAATATTTATTTACAAATGGCCCATGCAATTCTAATTCATGCTTATTCTACCTAGTTAGGAATTCATTGAACTAGACTGCCTGCATTTCTGTGCATACTGCAGTCCCTCTGCACTTCAGACTTCATGTGTAAAAAGGTTTGCAGCAAATGCAATTATTTACTGGATGGATTTGTGCTTATGTCCACTTCACACTGCTTTGGGGATGCACCCATATGTATAAGTAGTCTGTGATCCTATGAAAATGCATTTGGCGTGAAATGATGAATTTGCCTCTTAAGCAAAATAAAAAAATCCTGATTTTCAGTCTTTTATGGTAGTGTCACAAATAAAGCAATCCTCATGAAAGATGGATTGCTGTTGAATGAGTCATGGAAATTCCTACCAAACTTTTGTGAAATCTGAATGTGCAGTGGACTCGGGGAGAAGGAGAGGATATTTCTGCTGACATGTAATGTCTCGATCCTATCTCATTCTTGTTGTTAGGAACAATTCTGTGGTTAGTTGCCCAAAACAGAGCTTGCAGACATGTGGATTTCGTAACTTCCATTGGGAAATTGCATACTAACATTAGGATACGTCTCTCCATGACGTATCCTGACCTGGGTATCAGGAATGTCACCTGGGTCCTGTTAACACCAGTTTGTAAATGTTGCTTTCAGAGCCTGGCTCCAAAGATGGTATTATAAATGTGCAGTGGATGGAGTATTAGTTCCTTGACAGCTTTAGATTTAAAAAATACAACATGAGACCTAGAAAAACCTGGGATGAAACTTGCTCATTGGTGCTGGTGCATTCAGTATGATTTACATCGGGACGTGTCAACAGCCCTTGTTGGTACTTCTATGCTGTCCCTAATTCATGGCATGTTAAATACAAAGTAGATTCATTATTTGGTGCTCACAGGCATAGACAAGCCCTGTGGTTTCTTTCCTAACTGTGATATAGTCTGGTTCTTACCTCTGCCCCTCAGGGTCCCAGTAAGAAGTGACTCTAAGCTGGTTGTGAAAGAGACTGCAGGCTGCACCACGTTGTCATTGGACTCACACTGAACTGTACCTAGTGCTGTGTGTCTTGGCTGAAGTTCAACACCGTATGTTGCTGGAATTCATGGGCAACATACCAAGATGATGTGAGGACCCAGAAGACGAATTTGCTAATATGCAATCACAGGATATAGACACTGCTTTGTATTAGTACAGTACGAATCCGTATTCAATGCTCCCCCAACTGTTAGTACACAAGAGCGACCAGAAGGCTGATTTTCCAGTGTGGAGGCTTGAACTAGGTTTGAAAAGGAAAGACTATAATACAGGGCTACAGAGTTTCTGTTTTTCTGAACCTGATAGGTCCCTGGAGAAGAAAACTTGGGACAGTTTCAAAGATGGCACTCTGAAGTAGATGGCAGATTTGGAGTATTGTGCCATTTCAGCTCATGCACAATATGGCACAGGCTAGAAAACAGGAGATACAAATATGAGGGCATATTTGATGTGCCATCATCTCAACGGATTGTTCCTTTATCTGAGGAGGGAACTGTAATCCTGTGGAAGCGCTAAAGGAAATCTAAATTGTGAAGAGTTATTGGCATTCTGTAAAGTAGGAGTATGCCTAACATGCCATAACAAGAAAAGGTAATGCAGAACTGTAATTAACACGATGTTATTTTTAATTCACAAAAATACTGTTTATAGAGCTGCAGTGAAAGAATCTGACTCTTAATGAAGATTGATTGCAAGTCAGACTTTGCCTTTCGTTCTGTAGATTTTTGCTCACTACAAGAAGAAAGTGAGCTTGGAGTGAGATCATTATTTGTTTGTAGCCCAGAGCCCCTTGAGTATCCTCTCCTCTTTCATCACAGCCAGGGGGACTTCTGCTTCACCTGGCTCAGGCACTGCACCACAAAGGAATCGTGAGGCTTTCTCCCTTTTCTCCCTGTATACGACCTGCTCCTCCCCACCTGTCAGCAGTTTCTGCTCCAAATAACAGAGGCCCTGTTTACTGTAGTGAAGTAGGTGATATCATTTCCATCAGATTGCTGCCCCAAATCAGCGTGATTGAGCTCCAGTTATGAGGTGTTCTGCATAGAGTAGCACAGATCAATAGGGCTCAGCAGGTCAGCCTATCTGAACAGAGCACATTTTTTGGCATGGGACCTTGCCAAGGCACTGTACAGCCTCTAGGGACAAGAGCAGGGACTCCCAAATTTCTGCAAGGTCACATCATCTACATCAGCATATCCAAGTTTATACCAGACCACAGACCTTGCAGTGCTTTGTAGGTTGTACTTTTTGCTACAGGTTACACAAAGGTATTTTGGAGAGCTGAAAGGAGGGGCTGATGTGTGATAAGTGAGCCTGATGAGCATTTTATAGACAGCAAATAACCAGGGCTCCTCATAGGTCCCTTTTCTCCCTTGCCAAATGGAGCTGGGTGGGATGAGCAGCCCTGTGTCGTAGCACCTAGGTGAATAAAAGTCCTTACGCCCTTCCTCCCATGGGCAGCATCTTTGCTGACCACCACAATGATAAGAGGTAGTCTTATAGAACCACTCCTTATCTGCTCCAGGTCCACTTTGCTTTGCCAACCTGTTTTGACTTTGACTGTAAGTTAAGGAGGGATCATACGATCAGCTCAGCAGAAGTTGTACAGGGGGGCCCTTGCAGGAGCAAGTTAGGGAAGAAACCCATTGAAGCAGGAAGAAGTCCTGCTCAGTTAAGCAGTAAGAGAAAAAACACATTTTACCATAAAAGGTACGCAACACTGAAGTTAAGGTACCCTTCATGTGTCAGACAAAGAAACTGAATATATTCCTGTCAATCCTTGTTTGAAGTATTTCCAACAAATTCCCTACACCCTTGTACTACCATAAATAAATGTAGAAATACCATCCATTATATGAAGTAACATGCCAGAGTCCCGTCCCAGGTTTTGTAAAGCCACGATCTAATCACACCACAACAGAGTTTTCATTTCACTTTGCTGCTAATTAAAACTGCAATATTGTGTGGCAGTAAATTGTACTGTTGATCAAAACTGTTTGTATATCTTGTCACATAACCTATGCATTCCCAGGAAACGAGAGAGCTTGATTCTGCCTTCAGACGAGACTAAATTTGAAGAAAACTTGAATAACAAATGACACAAGTTAAAAAATGTGAGACAAGATGCAGAAGGAAAGAGGTTTTCAGATCAGCAGTTGAAAGTAGAGCTGGATGAAACTATTGTATCAAACATTTCTTCAAATCTAGGCAAAGTTTTGACTGAAGCTTGCCTGTACAAAAAGTAAATTGGAGCAGAACTATGACTTCATGTGGAAAGTGAATCTGGGTTGAAGTCACGCTTGAGACCCAGAATCTGTTTTGCACTTGGAAACAGGACCGATCTGAGCAGTTTGTTCCCACCCCTACAAAGGGCCACCTCGCAGCTCTGACCTCCTCTGAACTTTCAGGGTGTCTGAAGAACGGGTCTCTGATCTCAGCGTTTTATATCCGCTCACCTCTGCTGAAAAACACGTCAAGGGAAATGCAAAAAGGGTGCAAAAACCAAGTGAATGGAAACAATCAAACAGCAGAATTTTTATTTTTTTTTTCCCATGGAGCCCCATAAACTGAAACTGCTGAAGTCTGCACAGGAGTAATTAAAGTGCTATATACCATGTGTTTCAAAAACTATCTGTATTTTCCACTCTGCTGCTAGCATCTAGTAAAATCAATCCCTAAATGCTGAGTACCATTCAATTTTGAGGCAGAGAAGCTTCAAATTCATATCTTGATTTGATTTTGGGGTTGCCTGGGAAGTTAAAAGTCTGGGCCTTTTTCTGATGCGTGGGTCTGGTGCTCCTTGTCAGGTTATCATTGCTCCCTTTACTTTCTTCAGGGTTTATCCAGTTTACACAGATTTGAAAGGTGAATTCATCCCACTTTCAGCAACTCTTTCAGCTTTTATCTCCAGAAGTTGTGTGCTCTCATGTTGCATTTTTTTTCACTGTGTATATTTAAAAAAAAAAAAAAATGTGCAATTTTGGCAGGGTTGTAAGCTACCCTCCTAAAAGCAAGGAAGAAATTTTGATCTAAGAGTAACTCATTATGGTGTGACACTGTCCTCAGCTCACCCCATTATTCCTGTGTGTTGTGGCACATATGGCATTAGTACAGTGTGTGAGATTCCCTGCAAAGCTAAGGAGAGGTAGGTTGATTTAAGGACATGGTTTCCAGCCAGATTTTCAGCTTTAACTTTAAATTTCCTTTGTGTTTGGGGAAGAGAATTTTAAAGTGGATCTTAAATGTTATTTCAAAGAGGTTTGTTTTTTTTTTTTTTTTACTAAAAGCTTCAAGTGACACTTCCTACTGGACTTCTTAGCTGCAATTATTTTAGAAAAGAGGCATATAATGTAAGTGAAAGTGTGAGATGTCGTGCCCTTTTGGATACTCAAGGTATTTGTTTGTCTTAGTGACAGTAGCAGTCTTCTTCTAAATGCTGTCCCTTCTTGACATGAACAGAAGTGCCTGTGAGCAGAGCACTATTAGCAGGGCAAAATATCTGTTTTGAATCCCCTGGTAATACTCATATGTTGAATACAGTTTTGACCAAAAAACCATCAATTATTCTGATCTTCAGGAGCTTTCTGCTGGATTGCCAATAATGGGCTCTTTTAAAATTAATATTGCAGCATTTTGCTTAAAAAAAATTACATGCAGAATAAGAGGTCCTGACACTTGGAATGGGGTTTGAAAGGTTACCCTTGTCAGAGAGACAAAAAAATCCAATCATAAATATCTGCATTTGAAATATTTAAGATATGCAACAAACTGCTCAAAAGTAAACTGAAGTATCCACAGTAATCATCTGATGAATACTTTCAACAGATTATTTATTTATAAATATGAGAATATTTAAGAAAATGAAGTATTTTCAGACAGAGTAAACAAAACCATTTTCAACTAATAAATTTATTCTGAATGATCCTCCCAGCTCTAACCCAAAGAGACTATATATCCTTGTAAGAGTCTTCCATTTCAAATCAATCTTTAACCAGGTATGAGTTTTATTCCATGAAATACCACCTAATAATGTGTTTAGGATACAAAAGCTAATGTAAGAGTAACAATAGTGGCTTTAGTTTGTCAACAGCTTCCCCCATGAGAGTTTCATAGGGATTGCAAATACCCTTGTCGTTTAAATGCCTTATTTACAACTGCATTATACACTTTTATACCCATTCTTATAAAAATACTGCTGCCTATTTTCATTCACAATTGTTCATCAGGATTGCAATTTTTAGAAATTTTGATTCCTAGTTCTGTGGTGCTTTTGTTAATCCCGGTAATTACCTATCCGCTTTTTAGGCTTCTTAAGTACTCTTTAGATTTCTGGAATCTTTTGGTATAGGTTTACAGTTACATGAAAAGGAAATGGAATATTAAAAGAGAATGCTTAGCTTCCTGCCTAATTTGGCATAAGGCCAGCTCCCCAAAGGTCCCAGGAAGTTGTAATTTGATGCCAGAAAGATAAGAATAACAGATATAAAAAAATGAAAGCTCCCCTGGACTCCAGACAAAGTTTTGCAAAGCAATAAAAGATGCAGGTGATGGATTTTTAGGACCTGACAATAACATTGTCCATTATTGCTGAAAAGTCATGTGTAGGGTGAAAAAGGCAACTGTTCAACAGAGCAGAGCAACATTATGCAAGAGTCAGTGCCAAAAGGAATAAAACAGTGTGTCACATTGAAAATTTTAGGGGAATGCAGGGAATTACCCACATTAAAATTTGGCTGTGAACTATAAGGCTAACACCTCTTCTCATATGCAATATGAATCGAGCCTTTTAACAAATGCAGATGGTCAGAACCTGTATTTCACTTGTCTGAGCCTATATTTCTACTATATATTGCAATTAATCTTTTTTATTATTTTTTTCTGTAGCTTTTTCACATGAGGTGTACATAGAGTGTAACATGGCTGTCTGGTCATGTTTGCACGTGCATCTGTGTCTCACAGCAATGCTCATGACCCAGTGACCACATCATGATTCAAAAAGCACACAAAGCTACTCCCCCCTTCCCCCCCAAATTATTAGGTACCAACAGAAGCACTGCATCCTCTCTTTACCAGGTTGCATGATCTGCATTGGCCCCATTCTCCGCACTGGCTCCATCTTCTCCTCCAGCGGGGCAGTAGCCAGGGGCAGGAGCAGGGGCTGGGACTCCCTGTCTCTCCCAAATTCAGCTCATCCTGTTTGCAGTGCAAGGAGATCACGGGGGTTTGGGGGTCCTGAGAAGTGAGCGGGTACAACACGAGGTACAAGATGAGGGATAGAGTTTCTTGCCACATTGCGGTGGAGAGGGAGGAGGATGTAGGGATATGCCAAGGATCACTTTACTATGGTCCCAAACCCTCCAGCAAGAGTGGAGGCTGTGAAGAGGAGCGGAGGGAGGGGACCAAGAGGGAGAGGCCCTCAGCCCTTCTCACAGTTCCCTTGGATCCTTGACCCAAAAGGTTTCCTAGTAAGGAGTCAGCATTTGTGCAATTCCTGTTATTTTTTTGGTGTCATGGTCATGAAAGACTCGAACGGTATTAGAAATGGCTAGAGAGGAACAGCAAATATGATCTATATTTTATGGATTAAACTTTTCATTGGGTGACATGTTGAAACATAATTTATTTGAGTGAAAAGGTTTAGTTAGAGAAATATAATTTTGCGGTTTTAAAGAGGCATCCTGTCAAAATAGCCTGTTTTCACATTGCTTAAGCAGAAACAGCTCTTGGTTTCAAAATTCAAGCTAATTGGAAGAAAAACTCATATAAAACAAATAAATGAACATGTAAAAACATTAGCACTGGGAGAAAGTGATTTGAAATGATCAAAACTAAACACTTCAGTTAATATGATCTTTTTTTTAATTAGCCGATGACATAAAGTTTTCTTCATGACATGGGAGAAGGAAAATTTTAACATCTTGAAAGTTCTCACAGGATAGGAAATTCATTTCCCATCCTGTGCTGAGACATAGCTATACAGCACTTCCTTATATTTATCTTCCTATCCTCCTATGCAGGATAAGCAGGAATATAAATCTATAAGTGAAGAGACAGGTTAATATAAATGGTTTGAGTGAATCTCTTCTCTGATCATTTTTTCCTTCCCTTGCTTGATGTCACTCTATGAAAAATCTCACAGCAGCAACAAAATGTATGGTAATAGTTCAAAACAAAATTGAAAAATTTCTAAAAGTTGAACTGGAAGCATTTTTGTCAGAGTTTATTTGGAGTATTTTGTATTTTTAAAAGTTTAGAAAACTTTTATGACAAGTAGATAAATTATGAAACTCTATGAACATGGAATTAAATGGAATCTGAAAAGTGACAAACAGGGAAAAGAGAGAGCATATAATTTTAGAACACAAAAAGGTAACTAAATTTGAAAAATTGCATTAGTATATCATTTTCAGTATGTAAGCCATTAGAGAAAAAGTGTAAATTACACCCTGTAACAAAGTAAAAATGTTTTCAATGTTTAAAGGTAATTTTGTATTACTGCTACTATTACTTAAACTCTTAGCTCTTATAAATATCTAAAGACAGGACCCCTGGTGATATTACCTGTGTCTTAGGCAAAGAGCAACAATTTCAATTCCATTCAACTACATTTGTATTTTGCCAAGTGCTATCAAGCACTGAGTTGCATAATTTGCTATCTAAGTGAAATAGATATTTTTCGTGCTGCACATTTATCACTCTCCTGTGGGCCTCGTTACTGACAATCAAATCATAAAAGATGTTCAAAATTGTCATGATGCACTTATTTTCTCATGATATTTGATACAAATAGTTTCTTCTACAAAAATGGTCTTTTTTTACTGTAGCATTTTAGAGTAGTTCTTAAAGAAACAGGATGCAGTTGTTTTTTAGCAGAATCTACATAAGCATTTGGAAAAAAAATAGCTTTTGATAGCTGATCCTATTCTAAATATATCACTTGAATCTCATTTCTAGGAAAGGAGGAATTTATACTAAGTATATAGTATGATAACATAGCAAAATAAAAATATAGGAGAAATTCTATTTGTACCTGTAAGACTTTTTTTTTTCTCTTCTGTCTTTTAACATGAACTCAGACATCATAAAAGGTAATTTTTAATTTATAAAGAAGTAACTGTACAAGAAGGTATAATACCCATATCATCTGCACTCTCCCCCCCAATATACTATAAGATTTTTGGGGAGAATCTAGGCTCATTGAATCCTCGCTGCTGTGACTGATAACCCAGCACTAACCCGGAGTAGGAAGTAGATTGAGAACATTAAACTCATTTCATATGAAGCCACTGAGCTGCCAGGAATAATAAAACCTCGAGGTGATTGCTGTTCTGAGATGGGTTTCTGTCAGTCGCAGACGGGGTATCTGGATCTGTCACCTACAGAACACCTTGATGATATTTGATACAAATAGTTTCTTCTACAAAAATGGTCTTTTTTTACTGTAGCATTTTAGAGTAGTTCTTAAAGAAACAGGATGCAGTTGTTTTTTAGCAGAATCTACATAAGCATTTGGAAAAAAAATAGCTTTTGATAGCTGATCCTATTCTAAATATATCACCTGAATCTCATTTCTAGGAAAGGAGGAATTTATACTAAGTATATAGTATGATAACATAGCAAAATAAAAATATAGGAGAAATTCTATTTGTACCTGTAAGACTTTTTTTTCTCTTCTGTCTTTTAACATGAACTCAGACATCATAAAAGATAATTGTTAATTTATAAAGAAGTAACAGTACAAGAAGGTATAATACCCATATCATCTGCACTCTCCCCCCCAATATACTATAAGATTTTTGGGGAGAATCTAGGCTCATTGAATCCTCGCTGCTGTGACTGATAACCCAGCACTAACCCGGAGTAGGAAGTAGATTGAGAACATTAAACTCATTTCATATGAAGCCACTGAGCTGCCAGGAATAATAAAACCTCGAGGTGATTGCTGTTCTGAGATGGGTTTCTGTCAGTCGCAGACGGGGTATCTGGATCTGTCACCTACAGAACACCTTAAGCCCACCCTGCCCAAGTGCAGACCCAGCTGGGGTTTAGAAGAGCACATACAGCTCCATCCCCAAACCAAGGCAACAATTCACCCCGAGTAACTTGTGAAGCAGCCTTGAAGTTTTTTATCATATTGTGCAGCAGACCCAACAGATCTCTCCTTGAGCAGGCAGTCTCCTTAAAAAAGAAACGGAGGAAGCAGGATGGCAGGAGGATGCCTGCCTGCTCTGTGAGTTTTCACTGCATTTTAAGCAAGAGACATCTTGAGGTTTGTGCTTACCCAAATACTTATGCTTGCAAAAGCAAAGCCCATAAACATTTGTTTAAGGCTGCCCTGACATACAGAGTATTTAAACTTTTCACTGCTGCTGCTTGTGAGACATATCAAAATGTACATATTTTTTCCAAGATTTTATTCCCTGCACCCTTCTCTATGATTTGATGTGCCAGTTAAAAACTGATAGTCTCTAAGGCTGTGATGGAGATAGGTGATTCGGGCTAGAAATATGGCACCACTGACCTCATGCAAAGGAACAGCTGATGTTACAGTAAGAAGATGCTGGATATTTATTTGTAGGTATAGGGGAGAAATATATTTGTTAGTGAAATGGAGCTTGCTGAAGAGTGCATAAAGGTGAATTATTTGTCAGAAGACTGAAGGAGGTTTATGCAATATAGTATTATTGAGCCGGGCTATTAGCAGAGTGAATTGCTATTGTGACATGCCATTAAATTGTTTTTAGTGTCCACAAAGGTATCATTCTGGAGCAGGCTTGGTTAGTAACAAAGTTATATATTTACTGGACAGCAACAGATCTCAGAATAAAAATAGTCTATCTGACCATAAAGTAAAATAAGAGAGAGGAGGGTCCTGTGCTGGAAAATTTGACCTTTCGCACCACTTCCAAGCACTGTTGAAGTAACCATGAGCAATTTTCTCCAACCTGCACAACCCTGCAAAACATGGGCTTTGGTCCTACTGCCTCGTGATGAAAGGAGTCCTGCGAAATAGCCCATGAGCAGACAAGGAGCTGGAGCAACACAGAGGGTTGGCTTCCCTTGCTGCTGGCTGCCACGTTGGTTGTGTGCATGATGCCTTCCAGCACTTACATATGGCACATAAGCTTCACCACCCTTGTCAGACCACCTTAGGATGATGACTCCAGTCTCATCTACTCTTGTCTCTGTTTTAGGCAGGAGGAATGTGAGTTTCTGTGGATTTCTCCAAATCTCAGGCAAGGCTTTGTTCAAGCCTGGGAGGGCTGCCTGGGCTTCTCTTACCGACAGTCAGCATTGCTGTCTGACTCAGCTTCGAGTCATCCAAGCCTGGTTCTTCCCTAGCTCATTCTAGGACCACAGTTCATATGCTACGTGTTTTGTGTGTTGCAAAAGATGTTAATAATCTTCCCCATGTCCTCACATAAAAGCAAGTTACAAGTGAATGAAACTGCTAGTAGGGAATAAGGTTAGAGAAACCATACGTATAGATAGAAACATTAGGACTTATTACAATGTTCCTTCTTTAATTTTGGAAAACATGTAACATTACAACATTCAGTTAAATGTCTTTCATTTAATTATATTTATATTCTGATTGGAAAAAGAAGAAAAACATTGCCAGGATTAATATGCTAATTTAACAATGCAAAAACAAAGAAGGAACTCTCTTAACTTGAGATTTGTTTAGGAAAAAAAAAGAGAATTAAATATATGTATGTATGTATATATAGTTATACATATTAGATTAAATGTTTTAGAACATAAATCAGTGAAAGAAAAGTAATAAATAATGCATGGTGAAAATGTGATAATGTTTATTAAGAAGCAACAGCCTTGTCATCTTCATTTTCTTCTTCAGTGATTCTCCCCTCAAAGGGTTCACTCATTTGGGACTCCCTGCAATTTAGCCTGAGGCCACTCTCTCTAATTCTTGGTTGGAAATATACCTGCTTTGCAAAAATAAGTTAAAAGCAGAACAACTGTGCACACTGAAGGTCTCCCCATTAAGCTCCTTAAAGGCCAGATAGTGAATTTTGTGCTCTTGTTGCTGTGGAAAACTGGAGACAGACAATAGCAATCCAGAGAGAGAGAGGGAAGGAGAAGGGGAAGAAAATGTGTGGAGAGGAGACCTGAGCTAAGGCTGCTGGGCTCAAAACCTCTTCCTTCCACTTACTGCTCCTCTGACCTGAGACATGACATATTCCTCACTACACCTTTCTCTCCTGAGCTGTAGAGAAGGCTTTCTGAACCTATCACCATGAGCACAGCCTATGCATCTGCACATACAGATCAAAAGGGCCAAACAGCCCTTCCTGCCTTGTGGAGCTCTATTTATCACCACGGGAAAGCCCTGCTCCTCCACAGGTGGGAACTGTCTCTGCTGGAGCCTGAGGATTTGCATTACCTGAGAAGGGAAGGTCTGGGAAACAGCACAGAAATGCAGAATATTATTATTCATTAAAGCATTGTTTGTAATCAGGCAACTTTGCCCTTCTTCATTCTTTGTCTAATCTTTTGTCCCTAGCCAGAATAATGAGGAAATTTAGACTACCAGTTAAAGAACTTTAGTACTGATAATTTGCAGTAGCTAAAACAATATGTTGACGTTAGTATGCTGTGACATATAAGCTGTTTAATTAGAGTTGCCATTTAATCTGTTTCTGTTCATTCACTTGCACTTGACTAATATAGGAAAGCAAGTATACCTACCTAGGTTTAACAAACATGAGTAAATCTTTGTAGTGTAGAAAGTAGAGCGTAATGATGATGTGTGCACGGAGCGGGCTCTAAATTTGTACCTTCAGTCACACGTGTGAATGCAGAGATCCACAACTGAACATGTGTTATTGTGCACAGATGTAGGTTCTCATTTCTAAATGTCTCCCGCAGTGGATAACATTAGCTTGCTGGTATATTTATGCTTTTATTATTTACTGAAGCTTTCCATGGGACATTATTCTAAATTATCCTTCTGTGGTTTATTAGAGTCTATGGAAGTTTATTCATCAGCCCAGCAAGGCATTAGCAAAAATAAAAAATACTCATGGTGCTCGCTGTGGTGTAAATAGATCAAGAAGATACACTTGGACTTTAGATAGAGGGTAGGTATATGTTACAGAGGTAAAACACAACCAGCAATAGCCCTTTATACTATGGAGCAACGTAAAGAGGCCCTGAAAGGGTGAAATTACATTTACACTTCCTCTAAGGTCCTTTTATTGCCCATACACAATTCACACCTCTTTTTCTCAATAAATGAGATAACATTCATAGTAAAAACTTACTTTACTTCCTACTTTACTTGATATTTACGATAAGGAAATGTTCAAAGCCTAGAGTAATGGAAGAGCTGAGCGAAACACATGTATGTACGGACACCTGTGCACCTGCTCCACTCCCCAAGTCATTAATGCAACCGTTTCTCTGCAAAACAGCAGTCCTAACTGCTGGTAATGAAGTGGGAGCCAAAAGTTGGCAAGTTTTTTCTTGAGAATATATTTGAAAGCTAGAGGAAAGTAAATATTGTTGTGCTATAGAAGAAGGAACTAAAAGTACATCAGGAAAAGAGAAGGCAGCACAGAAGCAATTTTCAAGGCAAAATTTTGACTGCAGCCTTGGGGTCTGGGATGGGAAGAACATCCATACATCTGTCTTGGACACAAACTGTGTCCATTCCAAGTGAAATGACCCACTAAATGGCCCTGCTTCTGCCATTTTTACTCAGGAAAGATATTATAGAATTGTTTTTACTTCTCGTTTTCAGTTAATGACAGAAACAGCAGTACCTAAAGTGCTACAGAAGATCGTGTTCTCAGCCTAATCAGAAGTGGGAGTGCTTGAAATCCCCAACTACTAATTTTAGCCCAACTTGCAAAATCAGGGAGATAGTTTTTATGAGTATATGTGAACTCCAGCCCTAGAATTTTTGAAGTTTCACCTATCACAAACAACAAAAGACATCTCTGAAACTCAAGGGAAGCAAAAGTGGATGGTCTGATATTTATCACCCCACCACTAAAACCTTCCAAGGCCAAAAAATGCGGATAGCATAAGAGACTCAGAGCAAGAAATAGAAGATAAAGAATAGTGCAGCATTCTTCAAATGATAGATTAATTTTTCAGTATAGCTAAAATTGCTAGAACCTTAGTTTCATGAGTCAGCAAGTCTGATAAAATTAATATATAGTAAACAAAAGTAAGGTAACACCTGTTTTTTTTTTTATTTGGCTAAGCTAAATTGGATATAAAACTAGACCTGCTTTTCATAATTAGAAATTTGGTTCAGGTATCAGGAACCAGGTGTATGTTTACATGAAAAGATCTGATCCTCATAGGGATTAAGGTCACCTTTACATCACAGTAAAACCTATATTTACTCATTTTAAACCCCCTTAATAATAACAATACAGTACGAAGTAAATATGTAAATCAATATAAAAATCTTTTTCTCTTCCATACTTGAGATAAAGTTAATATTAAAGCTTACATTTCTTCCATATTTATGCAAATATCCTTACCTAAAAACAGTGTCAGTTTTATTCCATTAAAAAGGTCAAGAAAAAAAAGAAAGCTTCCTTTTATTTTCCATTCAGAACTCGTTGCCTGAGATCTACATGAAATAAATGAATTTGTTTTGTTTAATTATTGATATTAAAATTGTTGAAGCAGTATCTAAAACAAAGGATTAAGATCTGCAGTTTACAGAAGAATCTGTAACAGGAAATTTCTCTTCCATTATGTATATTAGCATCCACAGCTGGGTCAGCAGATGGATGTGTGCTTAGAAGCTTGTAGGCGTTTTTCCCCATAAAACATTTGTTGAACAAAAAAATGTTTAAAGCAGGGTGGGCTTCCTGGAACAGATCAAAATAGACACTCTTCCTTATTGCTTTTTAAAATATAGCTTTACCTATGCATTCTGCATTCAGCCAACAGCTACCACATGCAAGTACAGCTCCACTGCATCTTGCCATTCCTAAGCCTTGCAGCTTTTAAAGATGTTCCTGAAATCCATTGGTTTGCATCACTGATACAATGGATCTCTCCCTGAAGGCGGGGTTCCTTGCATCAGGGTTTAGGATTGCTACTTAAAGCGCAAACTTTTCCTCTTGCAAAAGGATAGTTATTGGTTTCTAATCTCACTGATGTAAACCAGTCAGTAGGTGCAAACCTCTGTGCCTGGTGTAAACTGGGGTGGACAGACTTTATGTGACACTTGGCCACAAGGAAGCCAAAACACACCTGCCTCTACACACAATCGCATATGATGTAGCATGTGGAATTACATAAAAATACAAGTCCACTCTATTCTGTCAAAATGCAGTGTCCCCAGCCTGACAGAGAGAAGCCCAACTACTATAGTCTCACTGGTGCTGTCTAGTAGTCTTATACACCATACAAGACCAAAATGATTGTTTTCAGAAGAAAGCATCAGTCCATAATTGGGGAGTTCACTTTCATCCTCATACAGGTCAGGCAGCTTGTCTGATTGAACAGCTGGATGCTTCGTAGAGGTGCCTGGCTTTGGAGAAGTTGACAGCATAATTATCAGGGATGAGCAAACAGGTTTTGCCTAATTGTGAACCCACTGAAATGACCTAAGTTTGAAATTTAGCCCTGAATTTACAACTCACTGAATGTACAGTGCCTGTGTAATTACACTGTAATTATACATTTCCATACTTGCCATAATATCACAAGGATTCATTACATTGGGTGAGATTTCTATACTGACTTGCACTGACTAGTAGTTAAATACATTGATCCTATTGGTTGTTTCAGTTTTAATGGAAGTATTGGAAACCAGCCCATCTGAGTATAGGCTGAGTTACAGAGAATGATGTAGATGAACAAAGACTCACTGAATATAGCTTGTAACATTTGCCCATTGTTTATTTCAGGTATTTCTAGCTGCTGTTGTTTTAACAAAAGGCTTCGTTCTGAACCCTTTGTACACAGAGTGCGTTAAATTTCCAGTATTGGGAGGAAATTGGTCTAGGGTGTGAATGTTCATGTAATTGCTGAATGCACCAAAACGCCTTTGTCTTTACTATCTTTTACTGGCAAAGTTAGTCTTTTTATGAGTTAATTTTGTTGTAGAACAACTGTCTATTAAATACAAGTTATTAACAATTACTGTTTTTGGACAAACTCATTTGAAAAGCTGCATGTTTAAGGGTTTAAACTACAATATTCCTTTTGAATGAGTTTTTTAACTGACTAGTAACTTGTTGGTATGTGCTACTACTCATTAATATAATGTCTTTCTCCTAATGTCCACTTCGGTTATGCTCTTTTGGTTTCTTCTGCAGAAAAATGTCTCAGAAAGAGGCATATATCCACAGCACCAATAGCGTGTTAAAACATCTATTATAGAAAAAAAATGTAACTACATTATAGTCTAAGTGCCAATGTGCTGTAGACCCAAAGAAATAATTCTTATTGGTAGAAATAGGTTTTTTATGTCCTGGTAATCATTTTGGTCCTTGTGCTACGGAGGGTCACAGCAAGGGGAAGATTCCCATCTTGGTAGAAAACAGAGCAATCTAAAATACTTTTTTTATTTTCCATCAGCAAACAGATTTGTTGACAGTAAGACTCAAAAACGTGTCATTTCTGACCAAGATGTCATCAGAAAAATTGGGTCAGCTTCTGGTCACAAGCACACAGAATGGAAAGGGGGGGGAGGGTATAGAAGAGCCAGAAATGTGATGGAGGTGCAGTCATCAGGAATGTGATAGGATCAACATCAAGTCCATGTTCTGAATTCAGAAGAACAGGAACTCACATGCAGGTCTCCCACGTGCCTCATGAGTTCCCTGTTTGGCTATTGAGCCATCCACGGTCTCAAGCTGAGAAAGTTCTGCACTTTATATGCACGATCAGACATTCATCAGGGATAGTAAGACCTTGGATTAGTGTCTGTTTACATCATAGGTTGGGCCTATTAGAGGCACAGTTCTGTACTCGCATGTTTCTTGGTGTAAATAGGTAAACACAGCTCATCCTGAAGGTCACAGACACAGCTGGGTTCTCAGCAAGTACAAATCCTCTGCATGAGGGGTTCCCATGTACCATTGCAAACTCCATCAAACTTACATGGGAGACTGAAAGAAAAGCTCCATCCTTTCCCCAGGAAAGAAGGGGACCATCTGAGTGCCTTATTCTCTGAAATGGGCTGAGAGTTGAGAAGATCCACTGCCTCCACTTTCAAAGGAGGAGTTGTGGTGGGAAGTGGGCCACTGCCTTTGCAATGTGTGGCCCTTTTTGCAGCTTCCCACCAAGGTTGCAAGGGATCTGTTTGTTAATGAAGTTAATTGTAGCTCTGGGGAACTGGAGCTACCTATGATCCTCCAGTGGTTAATACAGACCTTTGCCTCCTTCCTTGGAAAGCTAAGAGCTGAGGTCCTGCCCCCAAACTCCATGTCATTGCTCAAACGGGGGCAGAAGGAGACATCTAGTCCTTTGACCCTCTTTTTCAATATAGAAGCTCATAATCACTTGCAAGTTATTTTCCATATGAAAATTACTATTTTGTCTGCAAGACACTGCAAACCTGTCTGCTATAACCCAAAGCTTCCAGGAGTCTGCAGCATTGGCTGGGACTTGCCCTTTCTGTTTCTTACCCCGAGTTTCATGCAATTTGGAGGACAGAGCTCATGACGATATCTTTGCTGGTCTGCCAGTGAGCACTCAGGGGCCATGTGCAGCTGGTGGGTTTACAGCGACAGAGGCTGGGATGTTCTCTGAAAACCTCTCTACTGTACCATAGACCTTCGGTCATGGCAAACTGAAACCCTGTATCGCACGCTCCTCTTTCACTGCTGAATGAAAGGAGCCTGAGGGATCATTAGTATCCTTCCATCACTTCCTCATTAGTTCTTAGATAGTGTTTTAATGACAGCTTGAGAGGTTCAGCATCCTGCCCTCTTACTATTTATGATCCCCACAGTGCTAATGTGCACTTAATGAGAAATTCTTGTCTTGCTTGTAAATCCTGTAGCCGGCATTCAATTTATTGACAGATGTTTGCTTGGGCCTCTTTAAAATTACTTCATAAATCTTCCAGGATAAAAGGCCTCAAGTTTGGTTATTAAGACAGGCCCTTGTTGACAGTTTCATATTTAACTGTTTGGAACTGGACTGTCAGGGCTGTAATGGAGTGCACGGCGGAGGGTTTGCATTCTTCGGGCTCATTTACCATGTTTTCTGCACCTATCAGGTTTTTTCTTTTTGAAGTGTGTTGACTGTCCCTTATAATCCCTTTAGTTAACTTCTCTCTGACCTCTTTGTGCACTGCACTTACTCATTTAGCATATCAGCGTGTCAGCTGTGATGAAGTGTTTATGCTGATATGAGCTGAGGGCTGAGCAAGCGCTACATGCCAGAACCTACTGGATGTAATGCTGATACGAACTGAGGGCTGAGCTAGCACTTCATGCTGGAGCCTACTGGACATTTCACAGAAAGCCAGAAGTTTGCCGCCTCCTCCTTCCACCCTCACATTTCATTATTTTCTCCTGCTGGGTCTGGGGCCACGTCTTGTAAAACCTGGCGAAGGGTTGTTCCCAGCAGGTCAGGGCAACTGGGATTTGGAAAGAAATCCCCATGGCCCTTGAAATGCATCCTGAAATGATTTCTTTCGCTATGTGATCTCCAGTGGTCCGAGTGCTGTAATCGCATCTGTGGGTATCAGTGCATTGCGACTCTAATCCCTCAAACCTGCTTTTAGCTAAGGAGTGGTGTTGCATCTCTGTAGCTCTGATTGCCACAGGTTACTCTGAGGAACAAGGACCAGGCAATAGTTTTCCAATTCTCTTGTGGCTGTTTGAAATCTCACAAAGCTTTTAAAAATGTAGCATTGAGTGATATATATTAGAGAGGTCTGGTCCAAATGTCGTAGCATTTAGAGTGTGCTATGACAGCATTTTAGGCCATTATTTTAGAAGAAAGACTTTTTTTTGTCCTCATAGTGAACAGAAAAAATTAAAAATTTAGTGAGCTGCTGGAAGATTGGGATAATTCAAATAGCTATTAAACCCATGACATCAGCCAAATTCACTCCACTTAGGTCCGTCAAAAAACATTCAGATCAGACATTGGACGGTAATGAGCATCTCAGCTAAAAATAAAATGTTTGGGCTTTTTTTTTGCTTACTTGGTGGTGCCATGTTATATTACATTGCTTGAGTAGTGTCACATCACATCGTGTTATTTCTGTGGGATCCTCTGCTGACATAACATAATGCTGTTTATACTTACAAAATATTTTTGATTGGATACTTGCCATCCAATCGCTTTTGTTTAGCTATTAGGTGTAGTAAAATTCTTAAATATATGTATTAATCCAACTGAACAAGGACCTGAGGTAGTTAGCTATCTACAATTGGAACTAGCTACCTGCCTGTATATTTGTGAACATGAGGAGACTGGACTTTACCAAGCTTAAAAGTCTACTAAGGTTCAGCTGGTGTTCACCTGAGGAACTCACTGAGGCATGAACAGTCCTACTGAGATCCTTGCTTAGATGAACAGAACACATCTCTGTGCTTTTGCCTGAACAGGAGCCAGAAAAGCCTCTCTAACAGAAGTCAGACCCCACAGTACGTTTCTGCATTCTCATCTTGCAATTAAGATAAATTTAAAACCATATTAAGCAGGAAGGCCTCAAGGAAAGGATACCAAAGGCAGGAGGCCCTGAGATAAGGCATTAAAGAGAAAGGGTGGAAAAAAGCAGTTCAAGTTATTTTTCAGTAATTTTGCTAGTACATCTAACATCAGTGAATGCTAAAAGGCCCAGCAGGCACTGACTAGACTGTGAATACAGCCAACATAAGATGCTGCTTCAAATTTAAACCAGTACTATTTGTGTGAGTTGCTCTGTCCTCCTGTAGCTTCTAGGAGGAACAGAAATGTAAAACCCTACTGCCAGCAGTTATGTATGGGCATTTTATGGGTTCTGTAAGTGAAGAAAAACAGGATGACACTGACCAGAGCCTGAATGCCTGTGCAGCTCCCACCGTCACCTTCCGTCTGATGAAACTTGGAGTTATCACCATCGTGTTCCACAGCAGCTGAAAGTACTGAGATTGAAGGGGAAGGAAGAGGAGAGAAGCACAATTAGTTGGGATAAAGAGGTCTGGGATAAACAGAAGGAGCAACCAGGCACCCCACGTTCATGCCGTTTGTCATCTATTTTGATAGCTAATGTCACATACTGGCAGGTGTAATGGATGACAGCAAACACATTTCACTAAATGTCTTTGTCCCAACATGCTGCAAGGGACATGTGAAGAAATGACTATTTTGCAAAATTTTGATATATGTGAAGTCTCCTTATTAATAGCTTGCTACTGCTCCCAGCTGGATTCAGTGGTATAATCCCTGATGGGTTGGAGAGGAACAGGATTGCACCCTGAAGGATTTGTGCTTAGCTGTTACTTCAAGAACAGATTTGCCAAAGAAATGCTCAGAGGAGAGAACAGAGTGTTCCAGCACACACAGGTAGAAGCTGGTATTTCAAACTGAGCACACTGGGCAATCTTTGCTCATGATTCATCAGTCAAAACACGTCAATTTTATCCCAGAACAGCTAAAAAAAAATCTGCAACTACTTGACAAGTACATTTTTGGTGCAGGTCCCAGTTCTTTCCCAGTTGGCCCATTGGCTTGTCTGTCAGCATCTCTAGCACATTGCGGAAAATTAACCCTGCAGCGTATTCAGTTTGCTGTTGTCCTGTTTTTCTCAAATGACTCCATTACTTGAGATTCTCAGAGGTAAAAAGAGCAGTCTGGCACCAAATTATCACTAAAAGTCAATGGCAAGTGGGCATCTAAATTCCCAAAGTGCTTTTAAAGATCTTCTCTTCACAACTGGGATTGCTTTTTGGTTTTGTTTCATAGTCTGCTTTAAGGCTCCACCTGATCATCTTTCACTTGCTTGACTTGGTGAATTTTATCTAGTGGTTCAGGATCACTGTTTGGTTTTTGGTTTCTCCGGGACATGATATTTTTAAATTGTCATTACAATTTTCAGACTTTTGCTACATGGGCTTATAATTCTGCCACAACAGAATCACAGTTTTGATCAAAACTTAAAATATATTTGGCTAGATCTATCCTGATGCAACAATATTGACATTGCAGAATGGTTTTTTTCTTGGCATTATCCTAGCTATTCTTTTTTTCTAATGTACAGTATTCTGTAGTTTGTTTTCAGGATATTCTTTAGTGCTTGCAAAAACCCCTTGCGAAATTTTCAGAACTGTTATGTATTCCCTCCTGAAGGATATTTTAATTTTCTTTCCTAATGGAGAAGGATAGCAGCGGAAATTCTACTTGCGAGTTATCTTTCTTAGTGAAAAACTGCATCTGTTTCAAGCTGAGAAGTGACTGTGGAAGCCAGAAAGTCGCGCTCAGCTGTATCCTCAGGAAATAGAATAAGAAAAGAAACTTTGCCCCAGGTGCTCCAATTCAAAGTCCAAGTTTTGCTATGAAGTCATGTTTCTTCTCCTGAACCGGAATGAGCAGAGTGCAGCGTGTGGCCGGACTGAAGTACAGACAATAGATGGACCCATGTAGAGTGTCCGTTTGGACGCTTTACATTTCTTGCAGTTTAGTGCCATTCATATCTGTGGTTCCAGTTCATTTGTCGTCATGATATAACATGGATTTGTGGTTAACTGGCTGCAGGCTGAGCTCGGAGGACACGCAAGCTGGCACTTGCCTCTGTCACTGTTGGTCTGCTGAAAGGTTGCGTCATTAGTGCTCAGAGTGTTTGGAGCTGCACTGTACAGGCACAGCCACATGTTGTTCTCTCCTCCATTTCACCTTTTCTATGGGGGCTTGCTCCTTCGTTTGTCACAGCAGAGAGATACAAAATTAGGCTTTCAAACTAAGAGAGAGCTTGATCTTTATTTGAATTTGACAGTGACCCATTGGACCCCCCACCATACTCTTCCCTTCATTTCCTCCAGTTGGAATAGCACACATCTGTTGGCCAAGTAATTTCACTGTATCACTTCTCAATCACTACTCTTTGGTGTGTCCATTTCTTCTCCTTAGAAGAGTTGGGTTTTGCATCCCAAACCCACTGACATCACAGATGGACTTGATCGGTTGAGCTGCCTGATGATTATTACCTTTCTGCTTTCCATAAGAATCCTATTCTTAATTTATAGAAAGACAAAAATCTGTCCATGCAATGAAAATTTTCTGTGATCTATGTGGGCTACCATTGATGGATGATGAAAGGCTGGATATTAATGCTTTGAATATGTATAATCCTGAGCCGTCCATGTTCTAGGGTTAGCAATCATTCAGTTCATTTTATACATTTCATCACATTGACTTAATATAGAGCATGAAACCATACTGGAGCACTTATAGTAGCCTAGATAGTGCTGGAAAATCTGAGGAATTTGCTCCAAAGTTCTCCCTAGGCTATTGCTGCTGATAATCAGCATCTAAAATGTGATGAAATTTCTTTTGTTAACTTTGCCTGCATACTTAGTTGTATTTCACGTCACTTTGGAGTCCTGATTAGTTTTTTGTACACACAACCGTACACATCAAATTCAATAAATGCGCAGGAAAGGCAGCATTATCACCCAGCTCCTTTTGAAAATGCAGCCTCAAGGGATATATTTTCATTGCAGCATGTGGAGATTTTGTCACATGACATTCGTTAATCTTTTCAGAAACCCTACAGCTGAATCGCGGGGATCGCTCTATAATGTATCCCTGCATTTCCAGCACAGGCAGAAAGACAAGCCAAAATCTTTCTTTGGGTCTAATTTTGCTACCTTTATTCCATGGAGCTGTGTTTACCCGTGAGAGATGATTTTGTAAATAAGGACAAGTTCTGTGACTAAGGGCGGAAGAATGGTTCATTTGCTTTATCTTTGTCTCAGGAGACGATGGCATTGTGTTTGCTCTGTAACAAAATCCGGAAAAGGCTTTGTAATAGAGTCACACAGAAGGGGAGCGTCCAAGAGTTGGCTGTGGAGAGCAAGAATGGGTTTTGCACTCACAGCAGTGGTAGTAAGTTATTTTTAAAAATGTTCCCACTTAGGGATTAGAAAAGACTGTCGTTCTTTCTGTGTGCAAAGTCCTGCCTTCTTTCTTCGGTGCAATCCCAGGCAGACTTGCCTTTCTCGTGACTGCTAAATAGTCTTTAATTACCCAATGACCAGTTGGGCATCCTTTTCCTCTCCAGCTGCTCTGTAACAGGAGAGTGGCAGGACCTAATTCTCTTATCAAGAAGGGCATCGCAGGGTAAAAAGTTCTGCACAGTTTTTGTCAGAGCTCTGAGCTTATTGTCTGCCTGCTTGGCAGTGAAAAAGTGGCTGCAGGTCTCAGGCAGCCTAAGTGATTTGCCTGCAAAAAAAAATCCCTTGTGAAAACATGACTGATTTTAAAAGAAGCTTAAGAAAGACCTGTCTGACAGAAAACGGGTTCAGAATTAAATTTCCCCATTTCTTAAGCGTTCTTAAAGCCAGGATTTTGGTTCAGTTCCATCACTGAGAGAAATTAAATCAAATGTAATTGTGGATATGTCTAATCCAAACTCCGACTGCAGCTGATGCAAAGTTGTCCAAGCAGATTTCCCAGGTCTGCTGGGTGCCAGGGCAGCAGCCAGCACAGCTCTGGAGCCTGGGCATCCCTCTGAAGCCAGTGCTGCTGGAGGTAAATCACCAGAGTGACATTAGTGCAGGTATGTCTGGAAGAGCTGCAATTGCACCTTCGGGTTACCGTTTAGACATACTTTGAGTCTTAAATTGCAAAGCCATTCAGGCAGCCGCAGTCCTTAAACTGCAGCTCGCTACTTAAAAACTACTAGTTCCTCTGCGCCTGCCTCCCTTCCTCCTCCGGGCAAGGCCCCCTGGAACAGCCTCATGACACTGTCCTGGTCAGCTCTTTTCTGTTTAAAAAAAAATCCCAACCAAAAAAACCAACAAACTTGATTTCCTGTTCTGGTGAGCCATATATCACTGACGCTCCCATCTGTGCCGTTTGTCTGTGACAGAATGACAGGTGTCATTTATCATTGGAGCTTGCGGAAGCTGTGGGAAGAGGGATTGAAATTTTTTCTGGAAGCAGTCAGTGTCTACAGACTGCCAGATCATTAAAAAGGGGGCTTTCCAAAGAAAGCTGTGTGTAATGTGATTGCACTTACTGTCAATGACAGGCTGAGAGAAAGAAGAAACATCAAAAAAAGAGAGAGAGAGGGGGAAGGATCGAAAGGGAGAAAGGGAGAGAAATGAAGTTTCTGCCAGGGGCATTTAAAGCTACAGCACAACAAATGCAGGAATCTTTTTTTGGTTTGGTTTCAATATCTGCATACTAAGTAAGGCCTTTGGAGATTTTAGCTCAGCTTGGAGTGCCAATAAGGAAACCAAAACAGGAAACTCCTCTAACAGCACTTATTCGCATCACATATTATTTAGGGCACTGTAACAGAGTTTGTACTTTAAGAAGCGTGTCTTAAAGCACAATGACTTAAGGCTGGAATAGGAGCTAGCAGAGACAGGAAAACCTATTTGGTCTGCAGCTGAAGCTCCTAATAAATCAAAAGGCAGAACTAAGACCAGATACAAGGCCCTTTTTCAAAAAGGAGACATTTACAACGTCCTGTTTGCATAAGGACATTCAGGAAAAGCAGCATAATATCTTTATTTCAGCACCACCTAGGCAGGCTCTGTTTGGGGATTTGAGCTGAATATTTTTTTCTTTCTATGGTAAAGAATACTTCTCATGCTGCTGATTACAGCAAATTGTCCTCCTACTTCAGGTACATGAAACCAAAAGTAAGACTGTGTGTTTATTGGGGAAAAAATATGCAAGAAACATAAACCAAATGTTTTAACAACAAAAAGAAACCGAGAGAGAGAAATTAGTGTTTCTTTTTCTCTGTTGTTTTTTGTGTTCTCCTGAAGTTAGCTGTGTGTGCTTGTACCACACACTACTAAGCATGCTTCTTTCTGCAGGAGCTGTATCATACAGCCAAATTGTAATTTGTATAATGCAGAGAGGCTGGGGATTGCAAGGGTATTGCACAGAACTTGGTTACGCATGTTCATGCTGGTTAGCCTGGAATAAGTCATTTCAGTCCTTACTTCGATGAGAACCTGTGGGTGTATGAAATCCCAGCATGAGGCTTGGTGAGTTAAAAAAACTGAGGGCCAACTAAGTAGACAAATCTGTCTGTATTAATAATTGAGGGATTGAATGTCAAATGTGTGAGTGCGGTGTGAATCTGGTTTAGAGAGATGACCCAGGGCATGAACTTTCTCCTCTGGGCTCTCTTTAGAGTGATGTTTTTTCTTGCAGGCCTTTTGGAAAGACAATACAAGGGGGGAAAAAAGAAAAAAAAAAAAAAAAAAAAAAAAAAATTAAGAAATTTTCACAGAGCACATGGAGATTTCAAACACCCAGGGCAGCAGCACTGCTGAGAAGGAGCCACATACAGGTTTGATGAGGTTTAACTTCATAACTTGTCTCAGTTCAGATAGATAGACTTCTTCGAAAACAGACAATATCTCAGGCCACTACTGACCAGCCCAAAAAGAGTTCTTAGTACCAGGAGCAAAGATCATAGAATCACAGAATTGTAAAAAAAAAAAAAAAAAAAAAAAAACAGATTGAGGAATTTTCACAGTCCCTTTCACAGGTTATGTAGGGAAAGGGGGAAATTATTTCCTACTCTTCTGCCACCAAATATGTCCATGTTAAGACAAAGGAAATCCAGCTGTGCTGGAGAAAAGCAGGATCCATCTTATAATTGAAGTCCTCCTAGGGAAGTCTGTTCAGTTCCCAGCTGTGCCATGGGATTGGTGAGTGACCTTCGGAAAGTCATGATTTCTCCATGTTTCAGTTTCTACTCCTTAATAGCTCCTATTCAGATTTTGAGCTCCTTAAGATAGGAACTTTCTTGTAACACCTTGAATGCCTCGTGTCATGCATTGGATGTCCTGCTCTTAGCTTATGTTTCTTTCTGCAGCTGCAATACAAAGAATGTAATTGCTATGGTTATGAAAAATTACCATTCTGCCCTATGCTTTACAGTTTAATTAATTTATAGCAATTGTATGTATTTATATAGGTATGTATTGATTTACAATAATGTTTGCCTCTATAGAGAGCTTCCCCTGAAATCAGTGAGATCAGAACAATCAAATAGAGACCTAATGGCTTAACGTATGTAAGTGCTTAACTGAATGATAAAGCTGTTACATGTGTTGCCATGTAAGTTTGTCTCTATGCTCTTACCAATGTGCTAAATGCCATTAGATCATTCTTATCATCACTACACTCAGTATCATTCTTTTCTGGCATTAGAATGGCATGGCACGTATGTACATGGATATACGTATATCTATGTATACATATACACACACTTATAAACATAGTTATACAGCAGATTCTAGAACATTTTTACTAGGTTAAGACAAATAATTTTTGCCTGACATTTTATTTTTGAAATGTTGGACTGTAGTTATATGTGCTTTCCTATGTGACGAAGACTGGGTCAAAAATGCTTAAAATGTCATATCCCTGGTGCAAAACAGATATCCCTGTTTTCAGCAGCTACATGAAGGAAGCAGAATATAAAATCAGGCCTCAAAGTCATGTATATGGTTCTGTTGACATTTCTTTCTGTGGGGTGACAGAGGCTGTCCCTGTCATTCTCAGCAGACTACACCTGTACTGCTTCTGTAACACTCAGGTTTGTCTATGGTTGAAAGCTTACCTGGAAACGTTTCCTGTGGGTCCATTGGCAGATAAGAAAAACATGCTATAGACACATATATCTCAGGGGAAACTACAGGTGGCAAAAGATATCAACTCCATATTTTAGGATATTTGCAGTAAAGTTTGTATCCAGACTTTCAGTTTGAAAAGAAAAAAGTTAAATAATTGCTGGTGTGGTTTTGCTTTGAAAAAGGAATTGCTGTTCACAGAGATAAGATTTTGCCTTCTGGCCAAGTGGTTATAATAGTGAGATCTGGTTAAATACCTCATTTCAGCACAGCTATCTTTTGAGACTAAACACTGTAGTCTTTACTCAGCCAATCCTGCCATTAGTTTTACTTTGAATGTTAAAGAAGCAGTTAGGAATCACAAAATATAGGCCAATGTGCACAGCAAAGGATTCATGAGGCTAATGGGGAATTAAACAGGACCAAGGTATAACTTACTCTCAGGAAAAGAGGGGAGACAGAGACTGAAATGAAGGTGATTCAGTCCCAGATTGAAGAAGTTTGTGTGGCTGGAACCACTCAGCCTTGGGCAGCCTTGGCAGCTCGCGGGCCATCGTCACCAGCCCGTGTCAGCCAAAGCCTGGCTGAGCTCCAGCCTCTTTCACAAGCCCTGGGGAAGCCTGTACCAGTGTGCAAATGCCTTCCAGAAAGGTGCAGTGGGGAAATGTGGTTATGTAGATCCTATTTGTATAGGCTGGCTTGTAAGTCAAAGGTGTGTGTCTGAACCACTCTGGCCCCTGTAGCAGCTTGATCAGAGATGTTTTTCATGTCTCATCATAACCTGGTTGGCTTTTAAAATCCATTGCTTTTATTGAATGCTCTACATAGAAAAGAATGTATCTGCAATCCTCCTGCTGGTGGTACCTGGAGGTTTATTTAGACTGTCAGCAGTTATCCCCTAGTTACAGACTCCTAAAATAAAATGTGTGCCCGACATTGTCTGAAAAAACCTGAGCCTAATATTTATCCAACCTTAAAACCAGTTGGAACACAATCCTGCAGGTAAATATGCCATGTTTGGAATTGCATATATTCTATTTGGCTAGTAATATGTTGGTGTTGCAGACGATGTTTGGTTCATAGCAGATTCCTCAGTAATAGCTGAGAATTATACAAACTGAGGCCATAGGAATCTTGTTTTGTTGGTAAGATTCCAGAGTAGTTGTATTGACAAAATTAGCAGGTAAAAGAAAATCAGTAAAATTTGGGATCTGTAATATAAGTAGTCACACCCAAATGTGCTACAGAGCTCTGTTTTGATCTGGTGTGGAATGCAGTTTTCCAAGGCTGATTCTTTAAAATTAGGAGGACTTATACTATAATGTGTGATAGTCTTCTGAGTGTTGGTCTTTATTTAATTTCTGTCAACTAGAGAAAATGATTTAAACTGCAGAGGGGAAAGAGGGAAATCCATCAATATGTACATTTTTTTTTTCCTCCAGAGATTAAATAAAAGTTTGTGCATGTATTTACATTTTTTCTTCCGTAGTATATACTGTACAGTTATATTTGGAATGGGTCTTCAGAAAAGCTGTAGAGAGTTAATGAGAATAGGATGTTTGTACAATTCTGTAAATATTTTTTTATATTTCTGGGAGCAGCAATCATATATCTTGATTCTTTCTTTCTAAGCTAGCCGGCTCACTTGGACTCACATTTAGGTTAAACCTTTGGCAAGAGTTCAAGGAGCAGGGACACCAGCTGAGGATCTGGTCCAGTGGGTGAGATCCAAGAAAGCTCTTAGATGCCGAATGTGCAGCTGACTTGGATTTTAGGAGCCTGAGCCTAAGGATGAGAGAGAAGAGGGGAAGTTGTGGTGCTGTGCATGCCCAGAACTTCAGCATCTGAAGCTTTAGCTGGTATGTCCTTCCTGAGCACACACAGGGGTCATATCTGGGCCTCACTGTGCTCCCCAAGAGCGAGATGCATTCACTCATGGCATTGCTAATGCACAGGGAAATCCGAGTTCGGCATAAAGCCAGTTGTATCCTGGGTGTCTATGAAACTCTCTGCCCAAGACACTTCCCCTCTCTAAGAGAGAGCATCTGAGATGATATTCCTCTCTCACTCGCTCTCTCGTTTTCTCTCTTTGGTTAAACTCCGTAGGGCAGATGTAAAGGTCAAGTCAATTGATGTGTCTGGGTAGTAGGGGACTCTCAGTGGAGATGCAATTCAGTTTCAAAAGTCCATTGGTATTTGCTTGACTCAAGGTTTTTGAGAATCTGCAGTCAGGGAGACTTCCTTCATTGTTTAGAGCTTCTCAGTTACTTGTCTTGAAATTATTATATTTCAAGTTCCTTGCTAAAGCAACTTAGAAATGCTGATAGGTATATTGGAAAAAAAGACACTAAATATATAATCCATATTTCCTCTCTGTATAACTATGAAATGCATCTTTGTTCACTTTTATCTTTGTCACAGAATGATTGACATATAATATCTCAGCTTGACACCTTGATATTGGTGATCAGGGTAATTTGTTTCAACCTGCATGCTAAACCCTCAAGGTTAGATATTCCTAAAATATAAACATAAAGGATGGATTACTGCTATGATTTCCTAGTTTACAAACTGTTCTTACCAGTAAAGTGCTAGTATTCCATTGTAAAATAGCTGATTTCTTTCTAAAAGTAATTTCATTGTCCATTTTAACTGTACATTTCTCTTCCTCTTGTAATTGTAACACTGAACTATTCCTATATTGTTCATAAATACATTGAGGTTGTGAAAGTAAACTAGCTATATCCATGAGCTCCTATGTGCTTCATAATGTACAATATAGAATGGAGCACTGGTTTGGCAGAAGATAAATCACGTTGTCAAACATATGAGAACAGCATCGGTGCTCCTTTTCTGTTTTGTTGCAGCACATTGTTTCTTTATTCATCCTTACACATTGCAAAATATACCTAAATGAATCATTTTGATACTTGGAAAATAATACATAACATCCTCCTTTATGGACTGGGCTTTAGAATTGATTTAGTGACACTTTTGGTCTCCATCCAGCAGTCATATGAAGCTTTGGAAGGTATCAGTGAGGTTGGAGGAGAGTTTATAACGCCAAGGTCCTGTTGCACACAGGCTTTCTCATACAAACACACCCACACGCAGCCTCAGCTCCTTGGCGCTGAGGGCCAGGGTAGACCTTGCCAGCTGCTGTGGAGATCAGCCTCACCACACTCCACCCGCCTTCTTCTGTTGAGCTTCTCGGTGGCATTATCTGACACTGACAAACCTTCTGCTTTTACTATTTTTCCTTGGTTACGTATATCCTATTTAATACTGCAGCCTGCTTTTAATCAAAGTCACTGAATTGAGATGGATCAGCTGAGGGGTGCTGCTGCCATACTGCCTGGTAACCATTTCACCAGTGCAATGCTGTCTGTGTTCATCAGGATTAAAAGCAAACTGGGACTCCAGTGGGGGAACTTGTGGAAATGCTACCCTGTGTGTCTCAGACTCTGCAGAGGGTCCTATTCCTAATTCTGGGACAGACATAATTTCTGGACAGCCTCTCCCTTTGTGGTATTTCTCTGCTGCTAAAATTAGAAGACTCTGACTTCTCCTTGAGAAGGAGGGCTAGACTTGTCAAATAAAAAGCAGCTTGTAAGTGTAACAGTATTATTTACAATTATATTTTTAGCAGTTTTCTGGTGTGTTTTTTCAGGTTTGAAGTCAAGAGTTCTTTGAGTTCCCCTTTCCTTCCCTGCAGATACCCAAGCACACACCTTTCCATACTCTGAATAAGGATAGAGGGGTTTTATACTGGTGCCCTCAGCGAAAATTTCCTTGCTTTGTTACAGCTCTGCAGCGTAAGTCTTGGTGCTATCTTGTGGTGGAGAGAAAAAAAAAATGTATTGGGGCTTATTGGGCTTTTGTTTGAGTAAGGACTGATTCATCTTTGCTGGTTCATGATAAATGATCACCAAAGTGCAAATAATCGGAATCTTTTTAGAACCTGTATGTGTATCGTATGCACATATGCAAATACACACAAGCACCTCTAGTCTTAGGCTGATAGTGCCATTGGCTTTAGCTTTATACACCATTTATATGTATGTTCCAGCTATTTTTTATTTATGCATATCCTCTCTTAGCCTCAGCTTCTTGTACCCATCCTAGCTAATACAAATGTAGTACACATAGAGGTCAGGAGCTTCTTTCTCCACACAGAGACTCCACACTTATACTGTGATGTGTAAGCAAAATAGTGCTGCAAACATTGTTTGCACCACCTACCCATCACAGCATTTCGCTCGTGGTTAGCAAAATGCTCCAAGATCCTCCAGAATTGAAGGTGCTATTTAAATGTAAATTATTATTTACAATATCTTATGCTCGATATAAGTTTTTGGGAAGTTTCATCTTTACACTTGTTTGCAGCAGCAAATCCTTTCATAGCTATAATTTATATGCAAAGATTTTCCCTGTCCTATCACACATTTTCCAATAAGTTTTGATGAAGTCTGAATAGTTCAAATTGAGCTCTAGCATTGTGCATTTTATTTATTTCATATCTTATTTGTATTAAGTTTTGTCATAGGTTAAGGCTTGCTTTTATATTCCAGTAAGAGAGGATATAGAGTATGTGATTATGCAAGGTCTTTGTTATTTATATATACTGCATCCTGTGTGTGTGCTGCTCTGGTGTTCAAGTGAAATGCAGGATTCTATTTTAATTCTCATGAGTGTATATGATCATTAACAGCTACTGCACACAGTAAAAAATGCAATTCAAAGAAGTGTGCATATAAATAAATATAAGTGAGCATGTAAAAGAATGAATGAGATAAATTGGTTCTTTTCAAATATCTAACTTATCTTCAGTTTAAGGGAGGCATCCTCTGTGCTGTTTCTGCTCCAAATGGTACTTAAAAAAAAATTAAACATAACAATAAAAAAGAATTCATTGCTTTTAATAACATTTTGAGCCATGTGGTGAGGGTGGGCTTCCTTTTATATTTTTTTTCCCCTAAGACTGCAATTTTGAAAATAGCAGGAAAGGTCATAATGTATTGAACGTTGCCTTGCCATTTCTTTCACACTTCTGAATTTCAGTTGGTTTTGGTTTATGTCTTTGCTGAAGCATCGAAACATTCAGCATCTTCCTTATTCCCTTTCCAGTCGGCAGTTGTAAGGATAACCCTCGCCCCCTTCCGTCCAGACATCTGTCTAGGGCTTATTTTCCATTGTTCTGTTCAGCATCTGCTCACCATCCTGCCTGGGAAGAGAAGCAAGGTCTTATCTAGGAAATTTTATCCATCAGCTCACTGGCACCTGTCACTACAATATCTAAACACCATACGAAAGATGAAAGCTTATGCTTATGTTTCCCTGTAAAATAGAAAGTTCACGTTCATCCCCATTTTAAACTGATTTCTCAAGGTATGTAGATCAGCATTGTTCGTTTTACCAGGAGAAAACCGTTGAACTGTCATCACACTCTACTTTATTGATTTACAACCAAAAGCAATAATAACATCGAGATATTTTGATGAAAAGCAGATGACTGTCAATCCTGTTCAAGTTGGAGAAGCTCTGAACTCCGGAGGTTGCTCCAAATTTGTCCAAGCAGTTTTCCTTTCCCTCTTCCCACCTCCACTTCTCTTCTTGTGACCTGGGAGAGCAGTGAGCTCAGCCTTTCTCCTCTTCACTGGCCCCATCTCCCCTTCACTTTCCCTCGGTGCTGCCTTTGATGCTCAGTAAGTGCAAAGACCACTGAGAAAGCCTGATCTTTCCCTCTTCCTTTCCCTCTTCCCACCTCCACTTCTCTTCTTGTGACCTGGGAGAGCAGTGAGCTCAGCCTTTCTCCTCTTCACTGGCCCCATCTCCCCTTCACTTTCCCTCGGTGCTGCCTTTGATGCTCAGTAAGTGCAAAGACCACTGAGAAAGCCTGATGCTCTTCTGTGGTCAAAATCGAATAGAATATATATAAATATACTAGTGAAATAAACTAGTGAAGTCTGTTTTTCTCTGGGGACAACCAAACTGAGATGAATTGCCATCTTTTACATACACACAAACTCATCTTGTGTCTCTTTCTGTTGCACATAGACATACACATACATATATATTTACTCTTAATGAATTTAGAGAAAAAAAACAAGCGAAAACTCAACAAACGCAGTGAGAAGATGGATGAACTGATGTACTGTGTCTGGATTAAAAGTGGAGTCAAAAAGAGAGCTGTGAAGTGGGGAGGCAAGCTCTTCAAATGCACACATCAGTGAGTGGGTTACAGCAGCAACAGAATTACATATCTTCCAAGCAAAGAAAGAGGGAGTCCTGACTGAGCAGGTGGTAGGAAGATGAGACATATTAATCCCCATTTTGATCATTAGAAGTTATGGTGTGTTACTTCAGATTCAGCCTGTATTTCAAGGGAGCTTTTATGTAATTGAGGGTCTTGTACTGTGCTGCTCTAGCCAACTTTAATTCTATGTAATAGGACAGTTTATCCTTCCTTCTTGAAAAACTGGAGCCTCTTACCTGCATTACGCTTTGGTAGGTTTCTATTTAGGTTTCATGGCATTGTTTCAGCATATGTATTTCTTAACTCAGAGGGGAAAGATGGCCTAATGATTAGAGTATGAGCTTCATACCTCAAAATCCTCTATGTGTGCAAAATACTGTAGGCTTCCTAGTGACAGAGGACACGTCACTCAGCTTTCCCTATGTCTGCCTTTCTTCTCTGTAGACCAGGAATAATAGGACTTACAGATGTGCCTAGGCTTGTTAGGAGGAGGAATGCATTGGAACTGGTAGGACAATGACAGAGCCACGTAAGGACGAGCAGTGGATATATTACACCTTTCTAAATGAAAGGTGCAGAGTGACTGGACACCATTCCTGTTACCTACCACAGAGTAATTCTACAGAACCACTTAGCAAAATAAAATCTAATTCTTATAGCAAGGCAATAAAAACATCTTCTCTAATACAGCCTCTTGGGTCTCAAATGCTTTTTTCAAATAAGGTAACTACTGCCAAAAAATAAAAATAAAAACCCCAACCCTAAAAGATACTCCTCTTCTAGTTTAACTGCAATTTTTGTTCCACCAAAAGACAATGAACTTCAGTGCTCGTGAGCAGCTAGTCATTTTTGACAGTGCAGGGCTTCTGCTGTATATAGTACAGTATTTATAATGTTTCTGCAAGTGTCTCTTTGATTGCATTATTCCTTTGTCTGACCTATACTTTCAGATAAAAGTGTTTTGCTTAGAAACTGCGTAATAAATCACCTGTAGGAAACAGACACGTTCCTTTTCTATCAGGGACTAAATGTGAAAAATGGTTTAAAAGAAGCTAAGTGGAAATGATGGAGTTCTGTTACTGGTTTTGGCTTTGCTGAAACAAAGTAAAGGTAATGTACAGGAGGCATATCTCAGGGTCACTGCAGTCATATGTCAAATGCTAGAATAGTACTTTATTTGGCAAAGAGATCAAAGAAAAGCTTTTTGTTATTTTTCTTCTGTATGTTGAGAAATGGAATAGGTTTTCTCCTTTTTCATAGTTAATATAACTATGCTATAGTTTCACTGATCCTAGGTGAGATCACCCACTCCAGAATATGATTACTTTTCAGTAGTTAAAAAAAATTAGATAAGTACTAAGCAAGATTTGACCTACCTTTCCTGTATCAGACTGCTGAAATTATTTTACATTTATATAAATCCTAGCTGCTTTGCACCTTTTTGTAGCTAAAATAAATGCTATCTTGGGAACCAAAGGTCTCATGGTGGACAACTTATTGCATGTTAAACATGTCACAGTAAATCTGCAAGAGGCTTTAAGCTGAAAAGAGAAAAAAGAAACCTTTTTTGTTTCTCTTAGAAGGCTAGAGGAAAGTAGGTAAATTAATTTACAAAGTAGAGGAACCAGAAAATTTTCTTTCAATATTCTCTTCTTTTCTGCAAACACCATGCCAAAAAAAAAGAAAAACAAGTTTTAAGTGAAATGGCCAGTTACAGAAACACTTGCAGAGACAAATCCTGAAGTTATATAGGCTGCAGTGATTATATTTTTCAAGCCATGCTTTAGAAGGTGTCATGATATACTAGAGTTGTCTTTAATGTTACAGTTATCATATATTAAATAAATGCTAGTGTCTTCTTCCTCTGCATGTGCATGTTATACATAGAGACTTGCTCTCCTAGCAGGGATGATGTTCAGGTCTCACCAGTAGCAGATTAATTTCTTGGGAAGAACTGTTATTAAAGGAGTTTCATAGTGGAGGAATGAAGCTGCAACATTCCTCAATGCCCTGTAAACCATTTGGGAAGGACAACCTTCTGTGTCTCAGAGGACAGGACCTTTAAGCATGCAATGCTTCCTTTCAAGAGCGCATATAACGGTTGCTGTGTTTGTGGGTTTATTTACCATAACTTGGGCTAAGGAAAGGAGTATCCCTTAAGAATTATTCCTATCTTACATATTTTTTAAAAAAGCTGATGAAATTAATGAGAAGTGACAGAAGAAAAGGAAATCAACTAACGATGTGGCTGAGGTCAAGCTTGAGGAACGAGCACAGTGGGTTAAAACACCAACACAGTAATGTAGGTGTGAGCAAATGAACCGTCTAATAAATAATTAACAATTAATTTTCTTCTGTCTTTTATCTTTACCTCTTTTTTTCTCTACTTTTCTACCCTGTATTTCTGGTTTGCATTTTCCATGTTCCTGCAATTAATTAAAAAACAAAATCAAAGCTCAGGGTTACAAAGTTCCAGTTCTGAAATCCTGCCAGAATGAAAAGTTCTGCTTCTCCGATCCTATTAGTTTGTGCTCGTGTTGAGGGCTGGATGTGCATATTTTATAGAGCGTGTGCATGGCTCAGAAACGGCTGCTCCTCCTAGGCAAGCGGTTCACAATACAGCCCTTCTACTTCTGAGCAAAGGAAGCTTTGTTTTATAAATCTCCAATGCAATGTACATGCAGTTTTGTGTCATGTTATATTGTCATATGACAAGACATGAACCAATGTAAGCCATCGTAATGCAGCACAATGCATTGTATGAGTTACACCTTGTCAGGTTTTTTGGCTTCAGAAAGGAGCTTTTTTCCCAAAGGTAGTAAGCGATGCTAGAAAAAAATCCCAGTGTTACCTAGAAACTGACAGGTGCCCCTATTTTCTGACTATCCAAATTAAATTTAATCTGAATGTGTTTCCACACAGTAAATCTAAATGTTGCTTCACTTTTTGTCACTTCCCAATTTTAATGTTAGTGGTCTGCTAATGTGATTAACTGTTTGCCTCAGGCAGCTAAGACTGTGCTTTGTCCAGCTGGACAACTGATGAGCTCAGCAAAGTTTAAAGCTCCCTGGCTAAGAAGGGATCAGCATCTCAAACCTATCTAGGGGCCTGAGGAAAGCTCTAGCCTTGCAGATAGTGAATGCGAGACTTGGGTGTGCTGTCATTAAGCTGAGGAGATACGTACAGAGATCGTCTGCCATTAGCTTATCATCTTCTGCCTTATCACAAATGCAGTAGTGCATCATTGCCTGCATTGTGTACAGGTAAACTTTACATGGCAGAGACCACTGTAAGGGAAATAGATGTTACATTTTTATGGTTAAGTACTGTGTGGGGTGAATGCTATGTGGATTTAAAAAAAAAAAAAAAGGAAAGTATTTACTTTCTCTGTCTCACGCAATTCTGAATGGTTGTCTTGTGCCAGCTCACCATACTCCTTTATTGTCCAATACCTTAGACAATAGTTAAAATCCTGACAATTAATTCTTTATTGCACAGAATACCAAATTACAAAGGCACCATATGCATACCATTTCAGATAACTCTCCATATAGCATTAACACTCCTGTTTGGTGGAGAGGTGTAAGTAGTATAAAACAAATTATATCTGTTTCTTTGAGCACTTGCAGAGTAAAATATTGCCCTCAAGTTCAAAAGTTACCTCCAAGCGTGATACTCAGCTTTCAACGTTATTTCACACTCAGGGTAACTTTTCTAACCCCTAGGAAATATTGTACCAGTATTGCCTTCAAAACCAATCACAATTTTTTAACCTCTATATATAGTGCTGTCCAAGCACCGTAGCAGAGCCAGTGAGAAAGATTACATGGAAGAACTTCAAGGTTTCCCAATAATTTTTAAAGGGAAAATACCTGGGTAACTTAGGGACCCTGCACATGCATTTTCTTCTGACTCTCACTGCATTTTCATAGGTAGCAGTAGTCCTAGAGGTATATTCCTATACAAAATAACTTCCTTCCTGGGTGAATTTTTCCCCCAGGCAGCAGGAGTTAGATGTTGCGTCTTACCAATTAGACGCTATTCCGTCCCAGCTGAAGGTCTTAAAGAAGGTGAAAGTAGAGCAGATAACCTAGTGTATCCCACCGTGAATATTATCAACAATTATATCATTATTTTCCCAACACACTTTTTGTCAAACTGGAATTAGACCAGCACCACTTTATGAACTGAAAGATTCAGAACTTCTTTCTTTTCAGCTGGTTCCATGTAAATGACATGTTCTTGCACATCAGAGTTAAATCCAAACCTCATCTACCCAGGCACTGGATTTATCAAAATTTGCTGTAAGAGCTTACAGATAGAGCCATATTTTGTATCTGGGTTAGGTGAAAGAAGAAATTGCCCTTTAAGATTGAAAGTAAATGGCAAAAAGAAGCATCCATGCAGAAAATTTCTATCATGTTCTGGAACCCTTTCTCCATCAGCTCCTAAACTTTTCTCTTTTCAGTCTGTGTGCTCTCCCCACTTTATCTATCTCACACTCGTCACAATTAGTATCTGGGCACCTACTAGTAATTCACTTAGCAATGAGGCTAATCAATAGTGATTTCTGAAAATCTCTCATTCTTGAATTAGGCTCCTGACACACGAACTGTGTGGAAGACCTTGAGGTGATGTACGTGGGTGGTGATTTACACTCACTGAGGATCTGCCCTGCAAAATAGTAACTAATCGTGCATGGTCCTTGGGTGAACACATCCCTCCAAAGATGCTGTGTCTTAACTTACCGTGTGGTATCTCTAGAGCATGGTTCAAACTCCTGGTCATTTTCCCCATGAAGAGAGGTCTTTCTTGGGTTTGGGAGCCTCTTATCTCTTCTCTTTGTGTTGAGAAAAAGTGGAAGTTTGCAAAAAATGAAGAATAAGTGGCACTAAAGGCTAAAATCTTCAGTATTTATCAAAAAGCAGCAGTGCACCGAGGAAAACTAGAATGTCAATATTCTGTTGAGGGTCCACTGGCCTGAGAGGTGACCACACTTAAGGTAGAGCAGATTTGTATCTGTCCAGTAAAAACCTATTTATCAGATACCTTTTTCTGTTCATTACATACACTGGAAATATAGTGCCTCTCCAACTCTCCCCTGGCAAATGCAATTTTAAAACAATGCAGAACAAAGAAAAATGTGTTCCTGATATAATTATGCCTTCTGCAACTTAAATTTTAGACACTCAGTTTCATCTCTTACTTAAATGTATCTGTGTATTTTAATAGGAACATTCAGCTATGCTTTTATTAATGCAAAAACATTAAAGCACTATCCCTGAATACTAAAGCCTTAAAGGGCCGTTTCAAACAGAACCTGTCATAAAATGTGCTCTCAAGCGTGTCCCCTTTAAGAGATTCAAGAATTAAATGTTCCCGTATGTGAATTTTATTTTGTACAGCACATTTGCTTTATGGCTACAATTAAGTTAGATGTGCCGATAACAATGTCTGCTTTCCATTTTAAATCGCACATTTCAGACAGTGTGCATTGTTTTATTATCTAATCCACATGCTTTTAATTGCAATTATGGTCCCTTATGAGTCCCCTGGGAGGGCATGATTGCAATTAAAAATGTAATTTAAATGTTAATTAATTACATTCATTTTCTAAACTGGGAAAATTTCATTTATTATTTTCATGTGTTGTGCACTTATCCTAAATGCGTTACCTTCTAAATGTTTTTTTTTTTCAAATTAAGTGTTATGTTTATAAAACAGGGTGTTTAATACCCTTTAAAATTTTGTTAGGATGTTTATACAAATTATTACTTTAAATTAATTGTTTCCAAGCTCTATGCACAATTTATATGTGTCATGCAAGCCAGAATAGAGTTGTTTTTGATATTCTGCTGAAATTACATTAACACGAGAACTAAAAAGTTGATCAGAAATATATGCTGTTACTGTATGTGCTCTTAGATGCTTTTTGCTGGACAGAAGAAGAGGATTTATTGGGGGCCGATTCTCAGTGTCTTTTTTGATTTTCTTACTGGTGATTCACTTAAGACACAACCAACTCAAGAGGATGAGAGCCCTCATTGGCCTGAGCAGACTGAAGCCTAATATCAGGTTTTGCAACAAGTGTAACAGGCAGCAGGCAGAAAGAGAAAGAGCTTGTTAAAAATAGAGTCAGAGAATCATGAATCTGGCTTCTTAGAAATGATGAAAATAAAAACAAGCTATTTAAAAAAAGAAGTTATTTCTATTGCCTTCCATTTTTTTTAATATTAACCTGCAGTCATGGTGGCCAGAAAAATGATCTGTTACGCATGAAAACTGAGATTTGCACAGAATATGATGACCTTAAGAGCCAAGAATTGATGAAAAATTTCCAAATATCTTCCAAATGGTGAGCAGCCAGTGTTGCTGTGTCAGTCAGCTTGCAGAGCCACATGCAGCAGTGTGGAAGTCTGTGCAGAACCGCCGATATCGCAGGCTGGTTTCCTGCTGGTTTTTGCAAGTGGTATTTAAAGTCCAGTATTTGGAATAAGAAAACTCCTTGAAATCTTCCCTGCTCCGGCTGGCTTTGGTCACATCAGCACCCTGCCGACAAGAGCCTGGAGCAGGGAGCTGGAGAGCAGGGCAGGAGCCTTTCCAAGCAAGCACTAAGTCAGGTACTAATGGTTTTGAGTCACTGGGTTCTGTAATTAAAAACTGATTAAAGATATCCTGATCCATACTATTATCCTTACAAAAGATAGGCTCATTACAAATTTTTGGTCAGTTCTTTAGAAGCTAAGAAAAAAAAAAAAAACAAACCCAGAAACTGTAATGTATTTTCTCAGAGACCATCACAGAACATACCAATTAAGTCAGAAAAATTTGGAATTATGATGTTCTGATAGACTAGCAGCTCCTCTGAAGAGCAAGCTGAAGCTAAAGGATACAGCTGAAAGATTTTTATTTTAAACTACTGCTGCCAGTTGTAGCTGTATGGATACTCTTTTGGAAGGCTATAAGCATTAAAAAACCCATAATGTCAAACGAAACTGAAAAATATCTATTTTTCAGTGAGGCGAGTGATTAATTTAACTAATTTCTTAAACAGTAAAAATGAAAAATAATTTAGGTTGAATCAGTGCTGAGGGTTGCGTGGCTTTCTTACAGAGGTGTTCATGGATAGCAGGTACATACACAGCCCACAAACCCAGCGGCGCGAGTGGGGCACGGACGTAACAAAGATTTTATTAAGCAGGTACTAACCAGGTGCTCACGGGAATTTCACCCAGATCTGGCACCATTCTGGGTTCCTGCAGTGCTCGGTGCGTCTCCTCGGCGTTTCCCTCTGGGCTTCCCTGCTTGTGCAGTCTGTGCCTGCGAGTGGGGCACGGACGTAACAAACAAAGATTTTATTAAGCAGGTACTAACCAGGTGCTCACGGGAATTTCACCCAGATCTGGCACCATTCTGGGTTCCTGCAGTGCTCGGTGCGTCTCCTCGGCGTTTCCCTCTGGGCTTCCCTGCTTGTGCAGTCTGTGCCCCTCACCTTCTCCGTGCCCCTCACCTTCTCTGTGCCTTTACTGCTCCTCGCAGTGGGAAGGACCACATGAAGTCAGTAGAGGCAGCTCTGCAGCCCGGGTTTTGTGTTCTCAACTGTAGCATTAAAATAGCAAAAAAAAAGGAAAAAAAAAAGAGCAAGAGCTTTGCTTGATGCAGTCCTGTATCAGCTGCTGTCCGTAGCCAAAAAAATAATAGACTGTTTTTTTTATTTGTAACATTAATGAAAAGGAAAAGATGAAGTTCATAACTAGAAGGGAAAATCTAAGCCTGTTTTGGGTGAATTAGCCTCTTTGTATAGAATTTATTTTTTCCCATTTTGCCCCCCAAAAATCACATGTAGTTCTGAAATGCTAAAATCCTGTATTTTTTTTTTCTTTTCATTGATCCTGGAAGGCTCCCAAAACACTGCCCTCCCAGTAGTCCCAGTGACATACACACTGCCATGAAATGCCACCAGAACTCACACAGTCGTCACATGTAGGTTCCAGGTGCTGGCCCCCACTGCAGCCAAATCTTTACCCCTGGTCCTGGGGCCTTCGGTAGAGATGCTCGGCTTTGGAAGTTCCTCCATCAGTTCATTTTGTGATGAGGAGATCAAAACAATTACGTGACTCCTGATAACCCTCATTGACTATCTATTGAAAAAATCAGATTCTAAATAAATTACTATTGTACTTTTAAAGCTGTGCATGACATGTCCTACTTACTGGGTGACCTAGATAATTTCCATAAATTAACCTCTTTTACCTTCCATTTCCTCTGCCATCCTGCTGTTACCTTCCCACAACTGCTCCATCACTACATAACTCATCCAGTGGATGGAGAAGACAGTGATGCTGTGCTGAGTCTTAAAGTGACATTAAGAACTTACCTGCCTAAGTGTTCATTTGCATCTTGCTCACTAGACTTGTCATATAGCTGGGGAGATAATATATTATGAGATGTGTACTGAATTAGCTGTCAATTGTAGTGAAGCTCTCCCTTAACTATGTAAGGAGAAAGCTCTTGAATGAGCCTCAATCTTGCCTTTTTTTTTTTTTCAGCTGAGATGTTTCATTTTAGTCACCCAACCCCAGCCAATTTTATTAAGTCTGCTGTCAGCTGTGACCCCTGCTGAGGACTGGCAGGGCTGAAATAGTTATGCTGCCTGATGTCATTTGTGGCAGCTACAGCTCCCGCTCCTGCTCAGGCGCTGGGGGCTCTGCTCCTGCAGCAGCACCACCGCAGTCACCATGGCAGGCAACCTGAAATGGCTCGGGGTGGAAAGGCAGGTTGCCTTCTCCAGCACCCTGTGCTAGTTGAACCACTGAGAGAGGCTGCTCTTGTGCAGGTTTTTTTTTTCAGCTGAGATGTTTCATTTTAGTCACCCAACCCCAGCCAATTTTATTAAGTCTGCTGTCAGCTGTGACCCCTGCTGAGGACTGGCAGGGCTGAAATAGTTATGCTGCCTGATGTCATTTGTGGCAGCTACAGCTCCCGCTCCTGCTCAGGCGCTGGGGGCTCTGCTCCTGCAGCAGCACCACCGCAGTCACCATGGCAGGCAACCTGAAATGGCTCGGGGTGGAAAGGCAGGTTGCCTTCTCCAGCACCCTGTGCTAGTTGAACCACTGAGAGAGGCTGCTCTCGTGCAGGTGGGCACAGGCGTTCATTGGAAAGGTTTGAATTGTATGTTCTGGGAGCTGCTGGGGAGAGCGGAGGGAACCTCAGCGCGCCAGGGAGGCTGAGCTGGCATCACTCCACCAGCCTCGTCGGGACAACGAGTCAGTGCTTGTGCCAGAGGTGGAGTCGGGGCTTCTCCCACACCCATGGCAGCATCACCTTGAGGTGCTGCTTCCAGCCATTAGCTTGTTTTGGGAATTCCTCCGCTGTGCTTGAGGAGCAAATGGAAGAAGTCTTGTTGTCCTCCTCAGGTGTGATCCTGCGTGCGAGTGGGAACCGCTCTGCTGCTGGGCAGGGCACTGAAACAAAACTGCAGCCTGCCCGGTTTGCAGCAAGTTGCTTTGCTGGGGTGACTGTAGAGCTTGCTTGAGCCATCATTTTTACAGTAGTAGAAATGTTTTAGGTATAGCTAATGCTGTACAAACCTGATTTCCATCAGTCCATGATCAAAGCCAAGGTTAAGGGACCAGGAGATAACACTGTCCTTTTAAACATCTATTCATATCGATTTCTTTACCTGGAAGGAAGGAAACACTTTCAAAATTTGGTTCACAGTAATGGTTGCAATTTAACTACCATTATTCTAATGAATATGGATGTCCTCAAAGCTCAGTGAGGGGAGAACTGCTCCATCCTCTCTTTTTTTAATGCATATGTGCAGTCACTGCCTCCCTGAACATCCTGCCTGGTAAGGGCGATGTTGAACTTGGTACACTATGTGTCTGAGCTACATGGGATGCCTTCCCACCCCGCAAGGAAGAGTAATGTAAAAAGAGAAGATAGACCTAAAACTTAGATGAACCAATTGTAGCTGCCTGAGATCACAGCATATTATATTCTTTACATGCCAAAGAAAGTTAAAATCCTGGAAGAGTGATACTTTATCGTCAAGGTAACCAGAATAGGTTCACCAACAATTTACGTGGCTCTTAAGTCTATTTACATGCTTGTTTACTTGGCTTTTCTCTAAAAGGAAAAAAGTAGTTACCTTAGCAACTGCCTTATCACATGGTGCTGAGGCTTCCTTTGCTATCATGTATCTTCTGCAAGGAGCTCACAGACCCATTTCATAGGCACATCTTCACCCAGTGGAGTCTGGGGACGGTCTATGCATCAGTTTGCAGTGTGTTTGTATTAAGGGCTAAATATTGTATCCCAGATGAGCAGTGAGATGTGTCCATGTCTCCTTGGCTGTGAGAGAACTGTGCGAGGATGACGCCAAGGCAGATAGGGGGGAGCAGTGCAAGCTGGGAAGTGATAGGGATGTGGCCACGCTGCTTTGGAAGGGAGTACAGGTTAGTTCTTCTGCCCCACAGAGTGAGTGTTGGCCCATTTTATTTACTAGATATGGCCATCAAGGATCATTGCTCCAGTAGTCAACCCACCTGTCCCTTGAGATCCTGCCTTCCTTGGCAGAAAAAGCTTAAACAAAAATTATGAATCCTAGGATGGAGATACATACTGGAATAAGGAGTCATTAGGCTCTGCATGTAAATTATGAGTGCAAGAGTTTGCTGCTTCTGTCCTGTAATTTATTTCTGGAGTTTTGTACTTAATCAGCTTCTGCTCTGATCAGCAACACGTGCAGGAAAGGAGGGGTAAATGAGATGCCGGTCATACTTTTTCCTTCCTTGCCTTTCTTTCCACAGAAGATTTTGACCTGAACTCTGAGCGAGCATACTGCTGTCTGGGCAAACTCCCAAAAGTTCAGCAAACTAAGGCACCAACTGAGGCTGTGTTTGTGTCTTTGTTTTAACAGTGTTTATGAGAGAGCTGCTTCATCAAATGCTCTCATTTTATTTGCTTTCCTTGCCCATTTTATTTTAATTTGATAACTGCACAGAGACTTCAGACTGACTGCAAGGAAACTCTTATTCTAGAAAATAATTCAATTTCTTTGAATGATCAGGGTCAGATTTTTTAGGATGTTTACACATCTTGAGATGAACTCCTAGTAGGATTTTCAAAAGAACCTCAGCAGATCGAAGCCTTGATTCCTTTTTAACCTGCTTAAACACTGGTAAAAATGCTGTTAAGACTCTACTTGTACCTCAACCCCCCTAAATACCTTTGAAAATTTAGCCCTTTATTGTATCTGCATTCCCTCAACTACCTTTGTCTTCCATTTCTCAATTCCATTTCCACCCCTTTTTCCAAAATCCTATGATATTCATCTCCACTCTTAGTGTGCTCTTTAGAGTTTTTTAATAATGTGACTGGCATTATTTTCATCTCTTTTAACCTTTTATTCATTATATTACTGCTCTATACTAATCTAATTTAGCTTGCACTTTCTGTGTAGCACAAACCTAGCGTGCTGTTATAAGCCCTGTTACGAGAAAACAGGTTTATTGCAGTATTCATATTGCAATATTGCAATAACTGTACTAGTGAATAATAATGATAATAATTGCTTTCTACAGCTTTTTAGCACAGAGATATTTTCCTTCCCTTGAATTTTCAGGGCCTGAGTCTGAGCCAGCCTAATGGCCTGATTTCTACGGCAAAAGAGATAGACCTGGAGATTCCAAACCATTTTTCAGCCTTCCTCCAGAGGGTGACAGGTATCCTTTACTTGTGGGGAAAGCCTCCCTTCCAGCCTGGCACCATCACCATCCACCACGTCACTGTGCTCAAGCCCTCCATCAATTCCCCTCACTATTGACAACGTGTGGGGCTGCCGGGAGAGGAGCTCACTCCGGCACTGCCACCGTGCAGGGAGCCAGGGCTTGACACAGTGTCCCCTTCACAGATAAATATTGATTAGGCAGCTGAGGAGTTGGGTATCCAGAATAGAGAACTCCAACAAATTTACTGACTCCTTCACATTTTGGGGTTAACGGATTATTCTGTTTTGCCCTAATCTGTCCAGCAATGCTAAAATCAATATTAAGCTTGGCCTGTCACTACACCTTCCTCCTGCTGTGAGCACATTCTCCAGACCACACTAGCGCTAGGAAAAGCTTCAGATTCGGTAGTACAGCTCTCGCCTCGGATTTGGCACTGGCATCTGGTGTCTTTCCACAAGGAAACACCCGGAGCTGAGGGGACATGTGCAGAGCATCCTGTGCCTCCTACCCGCCTTGTCATGTTCTTCATCCAAGGCAACTCATTCATCGAAGCAGAGAGCAGCCTAATCCCAGCACAGACTGAAATCTTTTGAAAATGATCCCCGCAAAATAAAACAGCTACCAGCACTGTATGTGAGAGTAAAACACTGGAGAGAGCAGCATTTTTCTCTCCTGAAATCATGTAGCAGGTTCTCTCCTGTTTCATGCTGCCTCCAAAACGGGAGTGGGTGTATTTACTTATTTACACACTAATGACAACCAATAATAAATACCATTTCGCACCCAAAAACTTCAAAGGCTTAGCCAAAGTGGGCCAGCTATTTAAAAACTTACTCCCACTTTTTAGGAAGGCAGGGAGGTGAAGCGAGTAGGCCCAAAGCAGGTCTGTGGATTTGATCCTGTGCCCTAACTCCTCAACTGCCGAGCCCCAGAACCCCACTCGCTTCCTTTTTCACTCTTTTTACCATTTTACTATAAAAAGGGTTTTCCCTGAGTTGTGTCCCACTCACTAAGCGATGTGTGGCACTTTTTAGGGTATCCTTCAGGAGCTCTTGGCTGATCTCCAGTTGCTCGGTTGCTTTTGTTGCTTTGTTCGCACTTTCCCTTCTCTGAGTCATTTTTCTTTGAAGTCTCTAAAGCCCTGATGAGCAAAATATAGCCATTTTGCCAGATTTTCCCTTTGTAAGGTGTAGCTGACAATTTGGCACAAAATTGGCACAAAATTTGGCACAAGCTGCATATCGGCTGCTGAGACTGGTCGCCTGGAGCTGCTGGGGTGCTTGGAGGTGCAGGCATCCTGCAGTCAGTGCTTGATACAGCCTGGGTCTGTTGGGAGATGGTTTGCTGCACATTTCTTCTGTGAGCAGACTTGCCATAGGAAAGCTGGGTTTGTGCCTCAATTTCCCCTGTTTTAATAGTTTTCTCTGTCAGCCTTTCCCTCTTTATGATCATTCTTCAGGGAAGAGGCTACTTCTTATGCTATAGGCTATTCATGGGCTTATTTATACAAAAACCTTTTCCCACTGCTGTAGGGCATCTCTTGGTTAAGGCCACCCACAGGTTGTGCTGTTGTGTACCTCACCCTGCTGCATCCTGGAGCCAGCCCCACAGGAGACATCAGCCATGAGGTTCCCCCAGCTTTGTGCAGGCTGGCAAGATGGTCAAGAGAAAACCTTGCCCTGCATTTAGTGCATAATACGTTCCCTCTTCCCTGCTGTCTTCAGGCAGCCATAACAGTTGTAACGTGTTCTGTTTTCCCAACCCAACGTCACAGAATGGGTATTTGCCATGGTTCTAGACCCAAAGGTTCATGCCCATGCAAGCTGCCTCACCCAAAATAGGTTGATACCACGTAATACAGACCCTTGCTTATGTACTATCCTTTAGCCATAGCCTTTTATATTCCTTTGAATATGCCAATTAGTAACTACAAAACCTTTCTCTCACACATACATTTCTTTACATGCTTTCCTTTCACTAAGGCTATAAAGAAAGCACAGGGATGGCTACTTATATGTCTAGAAAAAGCTGAAAAGTCATTATCTTCTTTCTAGTGCTCTGGAGGACTCTGGTGACCAGTTCTTCTGTGCTTCCTTGGTACCAAGACCAGTCCCTTCTTTAATACTTTCTTGGCTGTACACTTAGTTTGGAGATAACCACTGTATCACTGATTCCCTTCACAACTCACCTACCCTCATCTCATCACTCCTTGCTATTTTCTGGCCAAATGGTGCGGCAGAGGAAGAGTGATCTGGGCTTCAAACAATGGCTCAGGAGACCAAGTTTCTGTTGCCAGCTGTTTCAATGCCCTCAATGACCTTCACCAAGCCATTGAACTTGGCTCTGTCTCAGTTTCCCCATCTGTAAGGGGATATGAACATTTGCAGAGCACTTTGGATTGTTATTAATTCTTCATAGAGTATCTGAAATGTGGTGAACACTTTAAGATGCTATAAAAGTACAAAGTATTATTATTAAACTCAGGAGGAGGAAGTAGCTGGCCCATAAGGTGCTTCCTTCATCAATCCTTCAGAGGAAGGTCCTTATCTTTATGACCTAAACACAGAATTTTTATTCTGCTCTTGTAGAGGGTTAATGGGTGTATTTTAAATAAAGCTCTTCTGACCCAGGCTGGAAGAACACCATCAAAATGAATGAAGCTGATGACATCTTAAATTTTTCTTATGCATCTCCGTCAGAAACAGAAAGCGGAATTGCCTTGCACGCAGCGCAACGGTTTCTAATCTGCAGTGGAAGGCTCTGCTGAAGTCACTTGCAATCGGCCCTTTCCTCTTACCCTCCAATAAACAGTAGACACAGGGCGACTATAATGGCTTGACAATAGTTGCACACCCTGGGGTTTTGCTGCTCTCATGGAAAAAAAAAAAAAGAATGTCATGGACAAATGAATGTTGACAGTGGCCATACCAAACAATTCAAGAAAAAATTGCAGTTTTATACGTATTCCTGCTCCCTTTGTCAATACTTTAAAGATGGTTCTTATTTCAGAGCAGGTATTGATTGTGTATAGGTTAGGCCCCCGGTTCCATTTGTCATTTCTGATATTATAGCGTGTTATCGTTTAAAGCTGTAATGGGAGAGGTGGCTGAGCTTAAAGCAAGCTGGTTGTCTGAAGCTTTGATAAATGGCTAGATGGTCTTTGTTTCTGCAGCAGTGAGCAGTTGGCTGCTATTTGCTTTACCTTTTATCCAAGAATAACTGTGTGATGGGTTCTGGAAGTGAACAGTATCATTTTGTCAGATGTGGTTCAGAACTAGCCGGGTGGTCCTAGCAAAGCAGCTGAGGGATTTTTAACACCCGACAGGATGTGAGCAAAGGCCCTGTATAAAACTGAAACAATTCTGGCTCCACATGGCTGCTTTGGTCGAAAAGTTCTCAGAGTTGTTATTTAAGGTGAGAGGACAGGAAATGCTGGGGGGTGGGGTGGGGAGGGATGGTGCTTTTAAAAGCAATTCTATTCATATGGAAGGATCTTACGAGAAAGATCAGAAGACAATAGGTGGATTAGATTTCTTTGATGAACTAACAAACTTGCAAATTTTTTGCAGATCTAAATGAAAGGTCTGCTTTTCAGATGCAGTGAACAGCCCCACCCCAGCCTCTGAAAATCAGGCCAGTACAATGTTTGTGCCTGGGAGTCCGCAGGATTGCGGAGAGAGGGAGGTAGCACACTCTCTTTGCATTCTTTCCCTCTGCATCACTTACATTTCTCAAGGTTTTGGTATTGCTTTCATGAAATCACATCTGTTTGTCAAACTCAAAATGCAGGCTTGCTTTCTATCTTGGTTCCACTTCATTTGAATCACCAGGAGTCTGGAAATGGTAAGTGGTCCTTTCCCCAGTCACAGACACATGTGATGTCTTGGATATGCAGTACCTCTTCTATCAAATTTGGGGTTCACAAAGCTAACATGACAACTGTGGATGTTTCGTGTCCTGATTCCTTTGAATCAGGCAAGTTCAATTTCCAATTTGAGTTTAGCCCGGTGCAATACCAAGGTCTGCCTCAAACTGAGTTGAAGCCTGTCCCAAGCCAATGTTTATGAGCAAATGTAGGTGGAGGAATCAGTAACACACTGGAATTATATCTCACTAGTTTGGCAACTCAGCCATAATGCCTCCATACTCACTCAAAGCCTGCTTGAATGGGGGGAGTCTTTTTACAGCTTGGGAGCACTCCTCTGCATTACTTCTGAATCAGTAGCAAGGTGTTTTAACAGGTTGGCTCTTGAGCCTTCAGGTACCTACCCTTCCTTAACTTGATAATCTCCGAGGGAGAGTTCAGACTACTTACCGTTCCTGCCTCTAGTAGATTGAAATGGTAGCTTTTAATCCTATCATTGAAGCTGAATTGCCCAGACAAGTAGCAGCAGATTGATTCCACCAGTTCTCCTACAGAAATCACAAAAGGCTGCCCAACAACCGAAACAGCTCAGGCTCCAGTGAGGCTCATAGCATGATGGCAGGGGAGCTCTGCTTTTGTGTCTGTAGAAGGAAAGAAGTTACCTTTCCTGGCATGGAAATAGAAACAAACAGAAAGGTTAGAAGTCAATTCTGCAATTCTTAGTCCTTTAAGTAACACTAAGGTTCACCAAGTCATTGTCTTTTTTGTGAGATTCCTGTTAGCTCTTAGCTTGGGATAAGCTATATATACTGCAGAAAAAGTTGATGGCACACAAACATGCATTTGTAGGACTGACAAGATAACAAAGATGGCAAGCAAATAGAAAAGAAACTAATGAGATGTCAAACCTGTGTAGAAGATATTTGGATCTCTGTAAAATAAGAACCACACTGAATCTCCCCGATCCCTCACGGTCTTGGTGATTCAAGCCAAACCCAGGCTTCTGTGGCTGTTTGAGAGGGTTTAGTCAACTCTTGCACCTCTCTTTGGTCATGCCTCTCTGCTGTTGCTGGCTTTGCCCAGAGCTGTAGATGTAAAAGTACTGCAAGAGGGATATTTCTGACTGTGCAACGCAGCCCAACACAAATAGGCCATGCTCGTAGTCTATCATCTCTCAGGAGACCTGGCTACCCATTTTCTAGCCCAAACTGAGGATCAGATAATAGACGGTCATGGTGTTTTGGATAACACTTCACACCTCCTGTTAGTTTGCGTGTACATTAAAGGTCATTTTGTACTCTTCACAAAAACAGACTGGTTGTGTCCCTGGCCAAAACATCCCTGTTCACGAAGCTGTTGCCTCTCTGGGCCCCAAAGATGACTGAATTTCAATGAGGCTTTATTCTTCAAAATGAAAGGTGCTGTCTAACAGTAAAATATTGTTCTATTAAATTCAGCCCATGGCAGATCCACTTCTGAGGGCTATTGAGGCAAATAAGAGCAGGGTGATGGCAGTGTGTGGTCATAAAGTTGCAGTATTCAAAAATGTAGAAAAAGCAGGTTGTCAGATTTCAATAAAGCAGTGGAAATGAATAGATACATCTCAGAGCTGGTTGCTTCCTAGTGGGATGGAATTTGAATAATAATATCACACTTGAACCAACATCGGGCTGGATTAATGGCTAGCAGAGGCAGAGCACTAGTATGGTGAAGCTGCAGCAGCAGCACCACTGTAGGTGTTACTAATGATACAGAGCAACGCTTCTGCTTGTTTGCACACAGAATGAAAAAAATAGGGGAGGAGGAATCTGGGAATTATTGCTTTAAGCTGCAATTTTCAACAAAGAAATCTTGCCATTCCAAACTGTCTAGACCTTTAAAAATAAAAGATGTGCAGTATTTACAATGCTCTTCAGTATTCATGAGGCTTTGCTGCTTGTTGTAAGGCGAGATGAAAACAATACTCAGTAGATTTTCATAAGTGACACGCAACTGTAAGATTGATAGATGATGTGGATTTAATGTATGTGGAGTTCAGCGCCAACATAAAAGCTGTGATGTACCCAAACACTGGGTTTATTAAATCCCTGTTTCCTTAAATGATCATCCAAAGCCTTTCACTGCTTTCTTCTACCAGAGAATAAAGAAAAGAAGGTAGGAAAAAAGAGAGGAGGGAGGGGAAAAAAAAATCCCAACCAAGGGATTCCCCTTAGTTTTGGTAGAGAATTACAGTATCGGAACTGAAAGAGACAAATATTTAGACACTCACTCTGCATAGAGATTAATGTGAGAGTCAGAAATACATGGAATCCACTTAAATTGATGTGATTTAGTTATGAATGGTTAAACACAAGTATTCTCTGTCAAATGCCAAACCCTATTGTATTAACTCTTTCCACTCCCCACCCCTCCTCTATAGCCTCCTAAATCTGCCAAATTCTTCTTCGAGCCCTGGGATCCTCTCCCCGACCTCTCTGTGCGACGGGGCCGGGGTACAGCACAAAGTCCCTCGGTCACTCCAGGAGAGGACTCATCAGGTGGATGCACGGCAGCTCTTGCCTCCTGCCCCTGGGGCAGAGCTGCTGGAGTGGGGCGAGCAGGGGCACAGCAAACCACCCTCCTTCCAAACTCCAGCCTGGGGACCTGGGGACAAACTCACCCAGATTCAGCCTTGGCGACTCACAGCCTCCAGTCCCGTGGGGACCTGTAAGTCAGCACCGGAACCGTTGTCCTCACAAGGCATTTCCCATTCACCTTTGCTAATCTGAAGCAGTGTTTCACCCTCAGTCTGACATCGAGCGGATTATTTTCTCTTTCATTCCAACTTCACCCATCAGGCTGTGTTCTTATGAATTAGGATTGACTGACGCAGTGTCCCAAATCCTCTGGAAAACGATTTGTGAGTTGCTTAATTTCCACGGTCTCTAGGGGTGCAACACACACACACTCCTTGATAACAGCCGTGAGTAACATTTTCTGCCGTGCATTTGCAGCACTTTTTAACAAAGGTGTATTTGCTTCTTAGTGGAACATTTCACTTAGTTTCAGGGTCATTTCCTGTGACAGCTGAATGTCTGTCTTCTTTATCACCTCAAGATTTAGCGAAATGATATAATTAGTATAGTTGTGCTCCTTAACCCAGCCAGCTGCGCTGGAAATCAGGCCATTTTAACTCAGTTGAAAGGAGCAATACCATGCAAACTGAAATCAGTTTTCCTGCTCTGGACCAAATTTGACTTTTTTAAAACTAGTAATATTGCCATTGTATTTATCCCTTGATATGAATCATTTACTCTGGACTGGTTAGCAAGCAATCGTGATTTCCCACAAGATACTGATTTGTGGTGCTCGGTGGCATTGAAAGGTGGGCAGCTTCTGCTGTGTCGTGGGAGATGTGAGCAGGAAACCCGGCCTGTGGCAGGGACTGAAGCTGGATACACCTGAATTCAGTTCCTGTCAGCTCTTCTCTCTGTGCTTCTGAACCACTTATTTTTCAGGTACCCTTCTGTTTCCAAACAAAAAATTTAAATTTCATTTCCTCTCTGCCCTACTTCTCCTCTTCCTTAAAAAAAGAAAAAGACTAATTTTACCAAGGAAAAGTTTGATAATTTTTTTTCACTTCACCAATATTTTCTATCTACTTCTCTTCCTTAAAAAAAGAAAAGGACTAATTTTACCAAGGAAAAGTTTGATAATTTTTTTTCACTTCAGCAATATTTTCTACTAATAAAGCTTCTCATACGCTATACAGGCAATTTTCTGTATCAGAGGGAAAGAATTTAACCCAAAAATTAAGGGATAGGGGACAGAAATGGAAGGGAAAGAGGTGAATGCATATCCTATTGAATTTATAAACAGGTTAAAATAAGTGACTGTGTTCACTCCCCTTTAGTTGCTGGTAAATATCTGAGGAAATCATTTGTAATAGGAATGTTTATTGGAAAAACAAACTTCATTAAATACTTATGGAAAACAAATGGCAAATCCAGTCAATTCAATATGACAACATTTGCTTTAGAAATTTGTAACCAAGGTGTATATCCATTATATTCATGAAAAGGCAAAAAACTTCTTTGTACCTGCTCCAAGTGAACCTGCATCAAAATGCTGATGATAAAGTGCAAAGTGATACAGTAAGAATCATTTGCAGAAAACATTTTGAGTTACGAATAATATGCTGAAGGAATCTTGTAAATTGCAGGTAAGGAGCTGAAAATCATCACATAATTTTTACAATGTACCTCTTTGGTTTTTCTGCCTGTGCAAGTGTGCTCATACTTTGTAAAGTCCTTAGATTTTCTGCAGAGGTTAGATGGCATATGCACATAAAAATACTCATAATCACCTGAAGACAGTGTAAAAGGAGTAAAGGAAATGGATAGCTAAGACCTGGCAAAGAGAACAAGGAAGAATGGGAAATAATAAATGCAAATAAATAAAGGGAGTGTATTGCTATTGTTGCTCCTTCTGAAATATGGCCGGTTGTGCCTTCTCAGCTGTTTCATGGAGTTGTTCCCTCTGGTAGAAGGTGCTTTCCTTTACCTAAAAAGCATGCTTAGTGTTGCTTGTCCTCTTTTGTTTTGTTTTCATAATTGAGTTTTTCCATGCATGAAATCCTAATATTTTCTTTAAACCATGAGGATTAAATGCTTGAGGGACTCAAAGAATTTTGTCAAATCGGAAAGATTCAGGAAAGGCACAAAACTTGGAAAAGTTGGGAGTTCATTCACCCCTGTTTTCAGCTACCACGAGCACATGAACTTGTCAAATCTGTGGCTTTCTTTTTAAAGAATTAAGCCCAGTGGGGAAGCATTACAATGAATATCTAGACCTTCTTCTCTGTGCTTCTATTCATATACTCTTTCTTTTACCCCTCTTTTCTCTCCTCACCAGTTTATCATGAGTTATTTTTTTTCTTGTTTGGGTTACTCCTGTTTTAAATAGCCAAGTCAGTCCCGTCTCAGGCTGTTTGCAGTTTTGCCCCGTGCTCATCTGCAGGCTTTCAGATGGGTGTTTGAGGTGCTTGTGTGCCTCAACATGGGCTCGCTCAGAAAATCACCCCTTTGTGTATTCCTTTGTGGCATTTACAGACATAAACTGGGTGCTCTCCACAACTGCTTTGCATGTATTTCTTTATCACTCTGCCACTCTTTCTTGTGCACAAAGATGGGACTCTCCAGTGCTATTACAGATGGTGTTTGCAGGTCTAACAGTCCTGTCATTTAACTTCATCACTCTACAGCTGGCCCTTCAGTCAGTCTCTTGGAAGCTGATATTTGGGTTTTCCTCCCATTTCTTGCGCAATATTAAATGTATCACAAAAGTACTCTGTGCTGGTTTTGAAAGGTAAAGGTGAAATCTACACTTATGGGAAGTAAATAATGAAAGTGCTGCTGCTGTGTTGGCAGATGGTAGATGATGCGTCTCTGTAGCCGCCAGCCTTCCTGTGAGTGTGCACCAGTGGCACCTGAGATTGAGCAATGATTGCCTCTTCCTGGCCTGTGACTTGGGGGGTTTGAGTTTTCTTCTCATCTCTGCCATAAATTTGGAAACATTAGGTGGACGGACTTCCCTATCACTTCTATCACCTTTCTGTCGCGGCCGTGTCATGATATACAAAGGTGTGTCCTTGTCTAAACTTGTCAAGCCCAGATTTCCATGTGGCCCCCGAACAAGTCACTGTATTTCTTGGTGCCTCAGTCCTCTGTAAGGCAGAGATGATAGCACTTGCTTTGTTTCGCCTCTGAAGATTGGCATCTCCGCATAATGCATCCAGTGCCTAAAACAACAAGGCTCTCACCTCGCCTGGGCATTCTGCTCTAACAATAATAAGATGAAATTAAGAACAGGCACAAGAAAAGAAAGCGAGGTGCTGAATAACAAGGAGGTTAAGACCAGTGTTTATCGGGTTTACTTTCCGGTGCAGGGCTGGGGCAAGGGCACATGTGAGTGCTTTTCCCAGGGATGTAACCTATCATGGATGTGGCTTGAACTTTTATTTGTGATTTTCATGAGCCTTCCAGAGCGGTGCGTTCCCTACACTGAGGTGACTACTTTGAGTTCGCTTTTTTAATTAAGGTTCTGTATTGTAACTAGTCAATGTACATTATTGGGAGAATGAATGTCAATGCCAGTGCTTTTTCTTTCTCTCCTTTATCTTTGTCAATGATTCAAAGACATGATTTATGGTTAGTCTCCGTCTTTCAGGATCATCCATCAAGCGCTGGTTTCACTACAGGGCTCGAAGTTGTAAATCATGCAGAAAGGCTGTCACTCATCTCATTTAACCCTTTAAACACAGGGATGGAAGAGGAGGGCCGTTCTTAGCAGAGCTGTAATAAGTAGCAATAAAATGGCCATAAAATTGATGAAGTTAGACTAATCTATACAATTAATTGTTCCTTGTAATGCAATAATTATTATGAGGGACAATTAAAAAAATAGCGCATGACTCCACCCTCCAAGTTCATTCTGAAAAACTAGAGGACTTCAGGGCTCCATAAAATATGTCACTTTTTTTGTTTTCTCTTTTGAGCTCCTTTCAGATTTTTTAATGTCCATTACAGACGTGAAGAGCTGAGCTTCACTTTAGAATCAATCACAGGCTACTTCTGATCGTGACCTTGCAGTGACTAAAGAAGGAGTGCAAAAGCCCATTAGCAGCTGCTATTTTCAGCTTTGTAAATTAACAGTTCTTTTTCTTCTCTCTCCTTTTCCCCACTCTATTCCACCCCTCCCATTTTTTTTTTTTTTTTTTTTTTTTTTTCCCTTTCTTCCTTTTTTCGGACAGGAAGACAGCAAAAAATGAAATGTGTAAGTGGCATGGGAGCTTCCACACTTAGCCTTGTCTCGCAGGCTTGAGGACTGGTGACAGCTTTGGCCAAGTGGCTGATTGCTTCTCCGTGTCCTCTCCTGCCAGCCTGGGCCGCCGCTCCCAGGTCACATTAAGCACTAACTTTTCAGACAATGCCTCCACCTGCTCTGAGCACAAAGCCAGGGAGACTGGCATTAAATAATGAGGTGTCTTTCTTTTTTATCTTGCTCTTTTATTTATTTTTTTTTGGCTCAAAGTGTCGGTAACTTGGTAATGGAGGGTTATTAATGAAAAATATATGTTTGGGGTCTATTTGTTTAGATTCTGCAGTGACTTGATGGCAATTTTATCCCTGAATTATGTATGGGTCTGTTTTGCCTAGGCAAGCTGATACAAACAACAAATATAGTTAGAAAAAGATATATCAGTAAATAAACTGAAAGGTTGTAAAATATGAATGTTTATCATCCAGACGGTGCCACTTCTCTTCTTTTTTACATGAACTCTACTTGAGATGGTATTTAGGAGCTTGGGACTTCTTCTGTTCAAGCAATCTCTGCAGCTTGTCACAAAAACAAATGACACCAGAGGGAACCTTGTCTTACACTGTATTCTTTTGCATGAACCTCAGTCTTCTTAAGGTACTCATAATTTAAATTTATATCTTGATTTATTGGAATATAAGATCCTACCCTTTTCCCCTTACAGACTCATGATCTTTTTAACCCAGGCTCCTTTCCTTTTCCATGTCAGTATTTAGCATCTGCTCACCTAACTCCAGGTGAATGAGAAGTGCAGAGCACCAGAGGAAGGTGTGCATTCAGGATGATGGATCCTGGTTTATTGTGCTGGGGGCAGAGTGCCCCACTGGTGGGGCATAACAAGCTCCAGCCTTCCCCGTTCCCTGCCTTAGCCCTCTGTGTACAGAGCTAATTCCTGCTATAAAGAATAACACCTGCCACTGCTTTGTGAGCCTTGTCAACGACCTGAATTTGTAAACAGGTCTTTTTCTGCATCTTGCAGTGTGTTCGGGTTGTGAACGGAAAGTAACTTCGGGGGGAACAAAGGATAAGATTTTTAATTGTCTGATGGGATTATGAGAAACTTCTAATCCTCCATCGAAGAGATAAATTCTATTTTTTAAAATATCATCCATTGCAAGCATCATGATAAATTAGCACTTGTTTTATTCTGGACTAAAGTCTCATCCCACAGGGATCTCCAAGAATTTCTGCTGCTAAAATATAGCATAGAGGAAATTACAATTTTAGCATCTCTCTGCAGTCTTAATTAAGACTGTTCTTCTGATATAAAGCTGTGGTGTCTAATTACCAGAAAGCTGTCAGAAAGTAACTTTTAAAAAACCTGTGTCAAAAAAGAGTTGGGAAGACTAGAAATATTTATTGAATTGCAAATTTATAGTGCTTGCTAGTAGATTTTTTTTAAGTCTAGCAGTCAGCATTACTACTAATTCATCTCAGTATCCCACCTCACAGGATAAATTCTAGTTCCAGCTGCTCTTCACCAAACAGTTGCTTTTTGTCCAGACAACATTTGGTAGGTTTGTTTGAGCAATAAGGGAATGTTTCCTAGCATTTTTTATCTTGCACATCCACAAAGTACTTCAAGTTTTCGATTTCAGTGTATTCCACATTTCAAAGAGAAATTCTGGCACAAATGTCTGTCCATTTTACCTTCAAAAGCCCGCAGAAACTCTGCAGTGCAAAACTATTACGTACCCTCCAGCCGAGTCAGGAATCCACTTAGAGACTCAGTCCTAGCTCCTGGCTTTTTAATACTGAGGATGTGCCATCGCCTCAAAAAGACTAAGACAAAATCTGCTCTTTTGTTTGCCAAGAAGCCAGCAGAGCCCATGCTTGCTCATTACAGGTCTGACTTGGAAAGCTCATGAATCTGCGCTGGGTTTTGATGACCATCTCCCCAGTCATGAGACCATCATTGAGCCGAGGGTTTTGATTTTGTTACCAGCTGATTTTATAGCTCTACCTGCAGAAAGTCCCTTTTCTGAGATTTGCATAAGGTAAAAAAAAAAAGGAGAGGTAATATGATGAATGCTGACAGGTACATTTGCTACAATTGATTAACCACTTTTGCCATCCTTATGATTTTCTCTCACCCGCCTCATGTCTTGCCAGAAAGAGAGGTGTGAGTGACTTTGTCATTGACATTAAACAGTTGTATATACTTCTAGCTGCAAAATGCTATCCCCAGAGTTTGTTTACTCGATCTGTATTTCCAATCAGTGCAGAAGGTTTACTAAAGCAGTTCATTACTGATTTATTTATGATGTATTTAGATAGCAAATATGGTTCTGTCAGCAGTTGCTGGCTAAACAGTGTTGACAGACATTAATAGCATATGGTATAGGAATGGAATTATGATCTTTAAGAGTCTTTGTGTCTCAACATACATTTACAGTTTGCATTTTTCCTAGGTAGAGAGACAGAGAACTTCCAAACAAGAAAACAGTGTTTCTTTTTCTTTTTGTAACCTTTGGGGTTTGGTGGTGGTGACATTAAAATCTTCTGTGTCTGTTTAGCTGTTCAATTTAATGGAAGACAAATTCTCCCAAAGGTTTAATTTACTCTCACAAACTGAAATCACTGCATTCTCACCATGGGAAATGGCCTTAATTTTCCCAGCCTTCAGTATACATCAAGCATATAATTCATTTCTCCCCCCTCAATACTTCCCTCATTAGAAAACAAAGTTTTTGATATTTAAATGTTACATAGTTTAAGTTGAGAAACAGATCTTCTCAGCCCCGTAAAGTGCATTTGCAGGCATGATTGCTTCTCTCTGACAGCAACAGATTTATACAGGGTGGAACAGAAAAACACTTGAATTTTTGACCTTTAATTGTCTGCTTCCTCTAACACCAGAGTTTTTACCAGTGTCAAGGAGAAAAAAGCAAAAAATGTGGCTGTTCATAGAGGAAGGAAGAACAGGTAGTGGTGAAACCTTGATGCCAGTTGGGGAGACTAAATGGTGTTGGGAAAGGACTAGGGAGAAAGATGAATTTCACATGAGATGTTGCCCCTTAATCACATGAGGACAAATAAATTGGGAAATAATACGGGAAATCATCTTATCCTTCTTTTTAGATTAATGATAACAGAGGAGGTGAAGTGGAATGCACTGTTTAATTTCCAAAGTAATGGGCAACATTTTAATTTCCATAAAGTGGGGTTAATAAAAAAGAAAAAATTCTTTGCTGGAATTAAATTGCATTGATCGGCTTCAGAACTGTACTTCAGAGCCTTTGCAAACAAATACCCAACATTATCAGGTAGAAGACAAGGAAGAAAGGGACTTCTGAAGAAACGCTCAGGTCACACAGGATGACATACACACTCACACCCCTGAGTGTGGGTGTGCTATTTGCCAGGAGTGTGAGGGATTTTGAGTAACAGCTACATGAATAATTTTTTTAAAAATCACTGCTATTTTGGGTACACGGTGAGTGAGTTTAGGAGGTAGGCACTTTCTACTTCCACTCTTATTGGCAGCAAAAAATGAATATATATACATGTGTGTATATATATCCACCAGACAAAAAGAAACACTAGCAACAAGAAGAGGTTCTGTACAGAGTGAGCCAAGAAAAATAAAACATAGAGCCAATTCTTCCTCTGCCTAAATCCCTTTGCTTCAAAAGAATTACAGCAGTAAGAAATGTAGCCTATTGTATGTAGAAAAGTTAATATGCCATTAACATGTGAAAAATTACTAGAAATGAAACTCAAGTATGGGCAAAGCACACTCCAGGTTAGAGTCATGCTTATCTCATCAGCGCGTGAAGCTTGATGACCCCAACAGCTGGTTAAAATGAGCTGACTCTGTAGGTAACCCCTTTGAGAAGTTTTACCTTTCTGCATCTTACAGGTTTCCTACTCCTGTGACTAGACAGTGGCCACAATGATGTTTGATGGCATGTGGCTGATGACAGCTCTGGAACATGCAAATTGAGGCCTCCTGACCAGGGTCATTGGAGAACTTTTCTGTTTGGGCAAATACTTTGGAGGAGGGCTGTTGGTGTGGAGTGCTGCTGCCTTGTCTGGGAGCCTTAATGCTGCCCCTGTGTTATGCTTATTGACCAAAGTCATTAGACAATAAGTAAGTTACCAAGAGATCTACCTTGTTTGAACTAAATTTTTCTGAGGCAGCAGCAAAGGTGCCCATTTTTGCTGGTTCTTCTCCCTGTGAGCATTTAAAGACTCTTATTTGTAAGAGGCAGAGTACTAAAACATAGTGAATTCTTAAATAATAACTTAGAAGCAGTTTCAGTCTTTCTGTATCATCCAATTTTAGACATGTTTTTCTCTTGTTATTTGTGTAACAGATTTCCAACCAGTATAAGGCAACTGACTGCACAGAAGGAGCAATGAACTGGCAGTATGATACATGTTGAAAAATTAAAAAATTCAAAAACTCAAATACAGACTAGTCAAATTCCAGCTGTGCATTGGTGGATACATACAGTAATTAGCCCATGTAGACAAAGCAAATTGTAGTAATTCAAGACAAACTTTGTGCAGGTACTAGCTATATCTGTGATGTTCTTTACCTCCATTTAAAGTTTAACATAGATTGATAAACACATTGAAAATTGAAACTTTTTAGTTGTTATTCCTGGTAGAAGAGAGCGAATCAGCCAGAAATTCTTTGAAAGGGAAATATTGTTTGGATTTCAACCTAGTGGATAAGCTGAAAGTGTTTAGACAGTCTATAATGATGTGTTGTTGGCCTTTGGTCTGTAATAAATGCTTCAATTTTATAGTTCCAAATCAACTTTACCCATAAAACCTCAAAGGACTTTGTCTACTTAGCAGATCAACTAGGGCTTAGTGTCCATAACTAGTCTATCCTCATGTATTATCAAAAAAAGCTGTTCAGATCTAAGCTTATACAACTCCTACTGATATAAAAATATTTTTGGAAGTTTTACTTTCACATTATCAGTCCAAAATCTGTATTAGATAAGGTGCACAAGATTTTTTTGTCATCAATAATTTCATTATTGATAGCAAAAGGATTTTGCTGGTGTGAAGTCCAATCTGCAATAAAATTATTTGGTGTGTTTCAGTTCAAGAAGTAGTCAAGTTAATGTGCCAGTTATTCATTTTATTAAACAGTTCTTGTTCAACATTTCTCTTTTTTACTGTCATTGTGCACTTACCACTCTACACTTCTATATGATTTCAGTCATTGCTTCAGGGGTCTTAATCGAAATATAAGTGCAGATCCTGTAACATACTCTTACAATATACATGCAGTTTGAACATGGATGTAAATGTAACGTGCAAAATCCCTTGTAATGCTTCATTTTCTAAATGCCCTCCATTTCCACCACAACTTCAAGAAAGAATACTGGTTTTTCTTACCAATTATTTCTGAATGTCCCAATAATAAACCTGCTCTGTTGATCCTACTGATTTCCAAGCAGAATTTCGAGGAAAAGTGTTGTACGTGGATTCATCTATTGTCATAGAGGTTAAAGCCCTGTCCACGTTTAAGGAAACCCTCTTGGACTGATCTCTGCTCTGCACTGGTTTCATTTGATTTATCATCTGTTGTTTGTACTTTCACTGATCACTTTCGTATTACTTTTACACTTCCATCCATTTCAGTTTTGTACTCCTTTTCGAGCGATTTCTTATACCACCCCTGCCACCTGCTCCCACCTGATGAATTGTCTGCTCAAACTGTTGATCTTGACCTGGCACAGTCTCTTCCACGGGAAATAAATGATGGCACACAGACATATAATGATGCCTTAATAAACATCCCAGGTACATTTGCTCCTCTGCAGAAGTGCTGATCTTGAATGGTGGTGTCCCACCCCATGCTGATGCCAGGGAGGCAGGGAAATGGAAGAGGGAGGAATTAAAACAAAAATGGAGAAGTTTTGCTCTTTGTGTGTATTTATTTTACCACACCTGAAAATTCCCTCGACCTTTTTTCCAACCTCTTGCCTGCACTTATGCTTGTGATTACTAGAAACAGCAATAAATATATTTTAATTCTTTAAACATTTTAAATGGCTTTTTTTTAATAGCCTTTTTTTTTTTTTAATGTTTGGGCTTGCCTGCAGCAGCAATTCATTTTTCAAAAAGTCAGTATTATGAGTAATTTCATAGAGGTCAGATGCCCTCTGTTGCTTTTCCTTCCGATTCTGAGTGAGGCCCCAGAAAAAAAATGCAGGGAAGTTTATGAAGTTTTTTATTCTGTTGCAGAGTTGGATAGTAGAGACAGTTAATCCACTCTTTCAGCTCTTTCAGGATTTTAATGTCTGGATTTTTGATCCACTAGACTGCTTTGTGAATTCCTGCAGGACTTAAATCCAGTTATGATGGATAAAATTCATAGCTTTTTTGTGCCCGGTGAGGTCCCTCACTTCAGCAGTGGTTACATCATGATACCTGTGCTGAAGAAGTCGTTTCTGTCAGTAAGTGACCTTTCTGATTATTGGATTTTTTTACCATAACTCATAGTTGTTATTTCTTGCTGAGATTCAGGAAAAGCTGATCCTGTGCAGCTGCAGCCTCCTGTTGTTGCTGCCTGGTTTTTTATGCTTTGTCCCATATGATAAATTTCAGTTATCACTTAGGACAGGCCAGGAATGCAACACTGAGACTCTGGTGATTATGATCTGTAAATGATTTGTGTACTGGCCCTGGATCTAAGTCCTTCCTTGGATCATTTGAAACACAATTTAAAAGAACATGGCTTAATATTTGTGTTTCAATCATTTTTCTTTTTTTTTTAATTTGAAATTTTTGTTATTTTAATAGTCTTGATGGATACTTGGAAACTATATTTATTTTCCATATCAGTTGGAAGCTTTTCCTTTTGACATGGATTGATTTGTTTTGCACAAGTTTCTTGCAGAATGGAACCAACAGTACTAATTTAACTACTGATAATTTTTAGCATTCTTGCTATTAATAGGCCTTCATATCTGCAAAGAAACAGTAGGGTAGCACCCCAGATTGTCTGGAAAGAGAAAGGAAAGCACTGGAGAGTACAAAAACTGGGACTTTTGGGGGCAGGATGACTTTTGTTCCATGTTGGTAAAAGATTTTTGTAGGGCAGTATTCACGTTGAGGGCAGTACATTAGTAAATTCACAATGGTAATAATAAAGATGCCATCTGTTTGCTTGATCTATTAAGAGAGTGAGATGATTCCCCCAGAACTTCAGGTAAAAATGATCGCAAGTTTGTGCTACCCAACCAGCACCAGCACACCTGCAGTCATGCCTCTCACGGAGGGAGTATTTCAGCCAGGACCTTAACAAAGGTTATTTCCATCTTTGAAACAGATTTCAAAGGATCGTAGATCGATTTTTGTCGCGGTTGCTGCAGCCTTCTCATGGCTGACTGTAATGAGAAGCAAAAAGCAGGATGAGGCCCTCTGTGTGTCCCCTTCTTGGGCAGAGAAATGTCCAAACATTATGTAGATGAATGCATACATCTTGTAGATATTTAATACTCTTTTGGGTGGCTTGTTTAAGTGTCCCACATTCTGACAACAGGGTAAGGGGTAAAAAAGAAAACCTGTGAACTAGAATTAGTAGGTGATCCCACTCTGACCTGGACTGTGCCAGTGCCAGCAGGAGGAAAGCCTTCTCTTTAATGAAGCTTCATTACCTGTGGACTCTGTTCTTTTCCACAGCATGGACTGAATTTTGGCTCTTGTATGTGAATGGTGTTCTGCATTTACAGACTGTATGTTTGAAGGAGATGTTTTGACCTTTCTCATCTCTGACTGGTGTTGCAAAGATGGAGTGATGTAGAACAGAGATTTTGTGACAGAGTAATAATAAGAAAGAATCTGACTGCCAGTTGCTCATTACTGGATCTCTTTTAAATGCCAGAACCTTCTATGTTTGCCTTCAAACAACACTGAGCACCTAAATCACCATAGTAAACAGATATAGAAAGAGACAGAAAGGTTAAAAGTGTACTCATAATCTCTTGCTTTTCCTCCTAAACATGTTTGATAGCAATATTGTTTCTTAAAAACAATATGACCTCATTTGTAAAGCAATATTCATGCTAAACTAGTCAGCTGTTAAATATACCCGGCACTGTGCATTATGATGAAGCTAAACCAGAATTTCAATTATTTTCTGGACACATTTAAAATTATAATACTTTACTGGGTTAGTGTTATAGTTCATCCAAATTACTCACGAAGTATCATATCAATCTCTTGCAACTGCTTATTGCTTACATATCTGAGAAGTTAGTCGAAGTAAGATGCTGTCTGGGGTAATGACCTTCATGCTGGCTTAGTGCTTTGATGGTTATGTGGCCATAAGTGCAGAGATGTCTAATGGTCAAAAGTCAACGTTTGTTGGCCATAATATTTGTCACAAAAGAAACAGACTGTTCATTTGGACCAACATTTGCAACAGTATGTTCCTGAAAGGGAAATAAAGAGGGAAATAAAACACTTGATGATCTGTGTATTCTTCACTAGCGTTCCTTCTACGCTGAAATCCCAGCAAGTGAAAATTCACACTGCAAAATTATTACAGTTGTTTATTGCATGGAATGCAAGATCAAAACTAAGTAAGAACCTGAGGAAGATATATTTTATTATACTCCCACTTTCTACTTATGTACCTTATCTAAAGAGATGTTAAGAGACAAATGATGTTGCATCCATGGCTTAATCAACTATGAGTAACCAGCATAGATTTATGAATATTACTGGCAAGTATGCCTTACAGCAGATCTCACTGGAGCTGCAATGTGGCTGTGTATCCAAAGGAGAAATCAAAAGGCCCACTGCTCTTTAGACAAATGTTATAATAATAGTGTACTTTTAAAGCCATATTAATATTTTTTTTTAAATAGGCTGTAATACTAGGTCCTAGTCAACAAGTTTTTGCAAGGAGCTTGCATTTTATGCAGAATCTTCAGCTGCACATGAATTCTGCAGCTTAATAAATACATGTAAGAAGTGCAGTTGGCTTCATCTCTACCTGTCACTGGATCATGAAGCTGGGCACTCAAGTAGCTCTAGATTTTCAGTTCACTGTACAAGCACAATGCACTTCCCTGTGTGCTCCTGCAGAACATGTACAAGAAGCAGCATTTTGCAGTTCAACAGGCAGGGAGGCTGGGATTTTGAAGAGAAAATGGCTGTTCATGGAGGTTATCCTTAAAAACATCTGAGCTTTGAACTGACCCTGTGTGACTTGCAAGAGGCCACCCCAGCAATCAGTGGCAGATGCCAGAGCTCTGACAGTTGAGTCTGTCTCTTAGCCCCTTGCTCTGGCAGATTTTCTGTCAAGGCTGACTCATTTAATCCTTAGTCACATCACTGAAATCAGGCTGCTATTGTTTACATATAAATAATTGATTATTAAGTAATTATGGTGGTGGAAGCATCATCATGCCTCTCTTTATGGCAGATAAGCCTGTCTACTCTTACTCCAGATGCGACAAACTTTACACGTTCATGAGCTTTCTTGAACTGGTGCTTAAATTCTTCTGCATGAGACTAGGTACTCCATTGTATTTAGCCAAACTGGTCTGGTTTGGATTGGAGAGGCCAAGAAATAAGCAGCCTTCTAAAAATAATAATCAAATAATTTGTCTCTCACATTGTGCTATTCAATGCACTGAACAAGCATCAGTTATTAACAGAAACAGTAATTTCCCCCAGTAGCAGACCTTACCTAAACACTCAAAAAGAACTGTGTGAAGGGCTAGTACTTCAAGATTTTTACACGTTGAACATAGTAATGAAAAGGAATATGATTATATGGATCTATTTTTAGAATAAATGTTGTGCTTTCATACACAGAATTCTTCACTCTGATCAAGAGCCTTTCAGGGAAAGTGTTTATCTGATCAGAAAGTTACTGGTTTATTACATCTTTATGTCCAGCTTCAAGTGTACCCCGCGTAGATTCAAAACCAGGGCCCAACTGTTTTCAAGGGGAATATGTTGTCAAGAAATGCTGTCCATGAGATGAGCCGTGGATTCAATAGAAATAAGTCAAAGATTATTTTTTTTTAGGATAAAAAGCAAGTGTCCATAAACATAATCCTCATCTTCTTTCTATTTATACTTGTATTTAATATAAATGTACTTCATTACTGGAGAGCAGTCTTCATGGCCATACAATAGCAAACAAATTCTTCAGAAGCATCTTTAATTATTCATTTGGCTGTACTATATTTTATGCTACTTTTCATAAATGTTAATCTTTATTATTGCCCTACCAGGAAAAAAAGAAAGAAGGAAAGAAATACCTGTTATTAAATGACCTATCAGGCTGACATGGATAAATGTTGGTAGCTATTTAATTGTTTCCCATCTGCAGTTTTATACAGTTTCTATCAAACTGAAGGGTAATTTTTTTAGTAGCTGCTTATTTTAAATGTACAAAACCCTTGTGTGTAATTCCATTAGCTGCCCTACAGCATTGCAATCTACAGTTTCCCTGAGGCTGTTGTGAAATATTGATGAAATCCTTGCTTTTGTGGCTTCCTCTGATACACTAAACATTTGTCTGATGTTAGTTGAACTTGAATGGATCTGTTCAGAGTTATATCAGTAGTGACTTCAAAGGCTGTAAGGCTGTTACAGTTTTTTTTTACAAACTGAAGTTTCAAAGCCTTACCATGTGGTACTTTAAAAAAACAAAGTTCATATCAAATGAACCAAAGTGCTAGCAATACACTGGTAAGACTCATTACAATTTCAATTTATATAGATATATATTTTTTTTGTGATTCTGATTGGTAGCTCATGCCATTTAAAGAAACTTAGATTGGTATTTAGGGGAACCTAGGATAATGAAAAAGGGAAAACATAATTTGAAACTTGGATTTTAAATGAAGTAATCTATAAATTTACAAAGAGACTCTGCTGTTTTCCACAACAATAAATAGGACAAGAGAAAGCAGAAGAAAGGCAAAGAGAGACAAAAGTTTCAGACTTTTATGTTTTCATCAGTAAAGTGGTTTACACTGGTGCAGTTAAAATTACTAAAGAGGAAAACATATTTGCTGCTACTGTATTCCTTTAACTGTTCATGACAAAACTGCATTTTGGAAAGCACTCTTTGCATCTGTACTAGCAATTAAATGCAGCCCGTAGTGATGTTGTGATGGCTGCCTGATGCCTGTCAAAAACTTTGGCTGCCGAGAACGGGGCAAGGACTTTGGTGCTAGGGATGGGCAGGTGGGATGGATGGAGCAGAGGTGGGGAGGGTCTGCTGCTCCTGCCCAGCAAAGACCTGGGAAGGTCAAGTTCTTTGCTCATCTCTTTGTTGAAGTGATGCAACAGTTCATAACTATCATTAGAAGCATATTTTTCGAAAATACAATCTGGAAAACGTCAAACACCTTCAGCTGGTTGAAACAATGAAATTGTAGGTTCCAGGGCTTTGTAGAAAATAACAAACAGAGATGTTTTTAGCCAAAGGCAAATTATTCACTTACACCCTAAGCCCTCATGTAAGGAACTTGAACTGCTGGCTCCGAACATGGTTACATCCATTTCTGCAACAGCAAGCACCTGGCAATTCAGCCATTCAGACAGACTGAATGCAGAACAAGGCAAATATGAGTGAAGTTGCTTTCTTTTGCAGTGCAATAACTAACTATGTAAACAACATAATCCTTAAGGAAAATCATTCAAGAAAAAACTCCATAATAGCTCTGTCCCTGAGATGGACTCTCAGTTCAGCAGAGTGTATCAGCTCACCTCTTTTTCCCATCTTCCTTATATTTGTTTTTTTTTTCCTGTTTACTTATTGGTTTTGCTTCAAGTTTATGGGTTGCTCACAAGCCAGTTCCCTGTACATATTCTTCCAGCCACTGATCATTTTCATTTGACTCATAACTGTGTAGGATGCAATGTACGAAAGACATAATCTGTTCTCCTTTGTGCTGCTAAAAGTCACACTGAAGCTAGTGGATATTTTGCCTTCTTAACCAGTAGGAACATGGACATTTAAGGGAAAACTTTATAATACAATCCTAATTAGAGTACAAAAAAATGAAAGCCAAAAATTGCTTCATTTCAGCAGATATAAATAATGGTTATGGCCTCATGGAATTGCCTTTGCATGTTAGAATCCAGTTATGGCAGAAGCCACTCCAAGTCTCCTTGCTCCTGAGCTGCAGTGGCTTTGCAGACTTGGCACCACAGAGGTTGCTTCTGTCCTCCAGCTGTGGATTGGTAGTGGATGTTCCTTTTCCTACTCTGCAAGAGACAGAAATTCATGCCCTAGTATCAGCTGCTGTAACTGTTTGAAAAACAAAGTTCTAAAAAAGAAGGACAAGAGGATACTGGGAAAATCTCTCCTTTGAGATAACAAGTTGTTTTGGACAGAAAATTACATTAGTAGTGTGGTGATTGAAACTTCCTTACTAAGCCACCGCGAAATGAATTGGAATGTGACAGTAAACAATAATAGCAGCAAAAGGTGCTAATAATTTCCCATTTTGCAATATAGTTGACTGGCCTCCCAGAAAAGAGCCGATTGAGTATATTCAGCCTTTTCTGAGGTTTTGAGAACATGTGAAACCTTACTCAGGATGCACATAGCTTTAGGAATAAAGCTCACACTACCGGGTTGTTTAGACCAGGTGACAGAGGTGCTCCTTCGTCTCCTACCCCCATGATTCAGGCAGATGCTCTTTACTCCTTCCGTGATGAGAATGGTAACCTTTCCCTGCATTTTCTTTCTGTCTTGCAGAATGTAACAAAAGGTAATTTCCTTCTGTTACTCTTTCCTGGGTACAGAAATTGTTAACATAGTTTTAAAAGCTCTGAAATGATATAATTCACCCTTGTGTTACAAATTTCATGTTTTGAGAGTTCTTTCCATGAAACTCTATTGCATTTCCAGAGTGCTGCATTAGGTTTTTGTCCTGTGAAATTCCAAAATGTCTTTGATAGAAGAGCTATGCAACATAGTAGGGATTTTTTTTTCGTCAGTTGCCAATTTATCTCTTCAGTTGATTTTCAAACTGGGATGAATCTATAGCTATGAACTTTTACAAAGAGCCAGGTTAAGATTTGTCTTTGGGTAGCTAATGTGGTTAGACATTTTTGAGAAAAAGGAATGAGAAGTGGTCATTATCCATTATCTGCATGAAATATTTCAGAGAAAGAAACAGCTTCTGCCAAACACAAAAAGATGTTTGAGCTGAAGCCAAACAAGAAGGAAACAAGATCACCTTATAGCACTGTGACATTGCTCTACTAATGATGTTATTTCAAGCAAAACTGGAATATATATATGAAGAAGTGCAGATGGTGCATGGATTTTACATGGATTAGCAGTGTTGTTCTGGACAATGATTCACTGTCCCTTTTTTTGGCAGAAAATAAATTTTCCAGTCTTGGAAAGAAACATATATTATATTATTTTTTTTTTAAGAAATGTTTTCCTATGAGGGAAAAGAGCAAATTTGAGTGAAAATAGCATCCACTGGTGGAAAAGTTAACAGTCAGAATGAACACTTTAAAAAAAAGGTGTATTCACACTCTACAATTCAAGGTCAGAAGTGATGTATAACGTGGTGCAAATTACAGGTTAGTCAGGGGTGCAAGGACCTGAAAGTCAATACTGGAGTCAGCATCACTGAATATGGATATGGCTGTGGAGGTGGATATGGATGGAGTTCTAGACCCTTAAGTTCAAAAAAAAGAGTTTTTGCAGGTGTATTAACTGGACCTGCTTTCTTTTAGTTATGCTATAGAAATATGCTAGAAATATCTAAGAAAATGTTATCTTTTGAAGAATAAAGAATCATCTGTTTATTGCAAACCTTGTCCTAGAAAAGCAGGTTTCTTGAGTTACCATTAATCCACTCACAAAGGCACAGAGGGAAATTTTTTAAAAAGTTAAAACATTTTAGAATTGTATTTTTTATTATTATCCATATGATAATATTATCCTTAATGATGTCATGATTTTGACATATGCTAACTTGGGATCAGTCAGCACTAAAGCCAAATACTTTATTTCCATTTAGGAAGCCAGAAATTGCTTCCATTCAATGCTCTGAAGCTCCTGGGTTTTGTCCAGTCTTCAAGATTTTTAGTCCCCCACTTCTTCAGAACCGCACGTTGCCCATCGTACATCCCTGCCTGGGCCTGTTTAATTTTGGTGGGAAAAATTCTCATCTGGGAAAAGGAGGAAGTGTTCATCTGGCTATTGAGTTTGGATTTCTTAATTTTATTTTTTTTTCCTGTTAAGACATCTATATGTGAGCATCTCAGAGGTTTGGAATGTCAGAATAAGCCTGGAGGAGAACTGGTGGGAAGAGAACAGGTCACTCAACAATTTATTATATGGACATCAGTATGACGTGCAAAATTTATGTTACTTGTTACAGACACTGCATTTAAAGCATGTGGGTGTATGGGCTTAAGACACCCTTTACTTATAAAATAAATAATGCAAAGTCTACTTAAATTAATGTTATTCCTGTTAAATAGCTACATCAGTTCATATCAAACTTCACGTCTAATGAAATCTTAGTAAAAAACACTGTTGGAAGGACACATGCATGTCTTGTACCCTAGGTTGTCTGCACAGAAGAGGTCTCCACTGTCCTTAAAATGCCCACAGCAATTTAAATCATTTAAATAAACAGAAATGGTTTTACAAGTGGGATATTGAAATGTGGTTTTAAAGGTGCCCAGAACCCTTAACCATTAAAATGGAGCTGACTGATGGTTTTGTGAAATTTTGATGGTACTTTCTAATAAGTTACTTTTACTACTTTCATAAGATGTGTCTGTATCTTATTCAGACACACAAAAAAAGAGGATTTCTCAGCACCAGTTACTCTTCTGTAAAGGTTATAGTAAACATGTCAATGCCTAATTAAGCAGAAAATTTTATCTGTATTGTGGGGGGGATGTGCAGCTGTCTGGTACTTCTGCGTCTCCTAGTAAATCCTCTTAGAAGGACAAAGGATATTGTGAGGAAGAAACTACTGTATGCATCCTCCAAAGGAAAAAAAATTACCTTCTGGTGAAAAATGGGTTAATAGCATTCAAAGAATTGGTGCTGAAATGGAGAATCAAATTTGCACCGACCCAAAACTGTGCTAAATGCTGTTTGTTGTCTGTTTTGTCTGATTCCTTCATTGGGTTCCCTCCTTATTTTTGTTTTGCTGGGTGTAATATGCTTGGCACTGAGATGCATCCTGGCAAGGGGCCAGCGTCGCTACCTACGCTGTGCAGCATCTCTCACACCGCGAGAACCCTGTCAGTCCCGCTCATCGGTTCGCGCTGCTCGGTTAACAAGGTTCCTGCTCAGGACGTGTAGGAGCTTTTGCCGCCTCCGTGTCCCTCCCTTCTCCTTGGCCCCCTGAAAAACATACAAGCTCAGAAAGGGGTACGCGGAAAGTATTAGCTGCTCATTAGGGAAGAAGTTTAGGGAGGAGAAAAATGTTTTGTTCTTAGTGTTGTCTTTGCTGCCTGCCTTAGTCTGATCGCCTGTAAATGGAGCTACTAATATTTCCTGCACCCCAAGACACTATGAAAAGACTTATTTTTTAATGTTTAACACTTAATATTTAGCTTTCTTGCTGAAAGAATCTGCTGAAGAGCATAGTGTTCCTGCTACATGCGATTATAAGACAACTCCTGTAGGTTTCTTAGCCCATCCACAGAGCACCATCATTTCCCTCTTCTTATACTGCAGCTTCATCCAGGAACCAGTTCCTCTAGTTCTGATTCATCTCTTTGGTTTGACAGTAATTTTGTGTTGGAAAGGGTGAGAGGCACATGCAAATAGACTGAAAAATGGAAACATATCTGATAAAACTGTGGAAGGCTCTGTCCATAAGTTAAAGTGCTTCTACCCTTCCTGACCATCCCTTTTGATTTCCTAAAAGGCTACCCTTGGTGGAGGAGTACCAAATTCAAGGGAGCAAAATGAGCGAGGTTCTCAAAGAGCCATAAAATAGGTTTTCTCAGAAAATGGGAAGGAATTGTATTTTAAACAAGTAACACTTTCAGGCTTATTTACTTAGTGGTCTCTGAGCTTTCAGGGTTACTTCATAATTAGGAATATGAGAATTTTATTTTATTTTTGCTTAGTTATTTCTAAGGGCAGCTTTGATCTGGGAGTTTGTTTTTTTTCTTTTTTTCTTTTTTCCTTTTTTTCTTTTTTCTTTTAACATAGTTACTTGGCCCAAAAAGCTTGATCTTAAGCAAACACAACTAGGGTCAGCAGGACTAAGTTTGCACCTAACTGGAAGAGCTCATCAACATATCTACCATGAATGTTCTTCTGAAATCAACATTTAGTTTTGATGAGTGGCTGTCAATAGCAGTGAATTGTTTCAGTGTCTGCTTGTATTGTACATAACAGGTTTGCAGTGGCTGTTAAAAAAATTACACTGGCATTTTTTGAAAACATATCCTAACCACTTGTTCTGCTCCATCCTTTCTTGTGGGAATCTGGGAGCGAACTGCTGACTGTGTTGAGTCATTGTGAATTGATCCACTAACTGCAATGGAGCCAATTCACCCTTAAAAATCCTTTTCTCTCATTCTTCAGTCTGTTTTTAACCAGGTTATTTCCTGTAACTTAGGCAAAATTACTGCTGATATAAGGCCAGGAAAAAAAAAAGAACCTGAATCCCTTAATTAATTTTAAAATTTACAACTCTTCCAGTATTAAGTTTATCATATTAATTAAATAGTTAATTTGTCAAAGAAAATCTTTCTAGACTTGTTCTACTTTTCCAGTTTTACAGATAACTTTGGTCTACCTCTGTTACATCCTAATAGTTTTGTGTAACTTCCAAGGGTTCTTGCTCTGAAATTTATGTATATGTTTTTATTGAAGCACCATTTGCTTTTATGGTACACGGTACACTACTTTTATAAACAAAAGAGTTCCACTTATGCCTATTAGTGCTTTCAGATGTTGTAATTTGACATATGAATTATTTGTGTATGTTCCAAAGCGTGTTTTTGGGTGATCAAATGGCAAAAGGTTACTGTACCTAGATGATGCTTTGAACCAGGAAGATTATGGCAGTTATTTTTCTTCTGTTCCTTGCCAATTCTACCCTTTCTCTCACTGAGGCTAAAAACAATTTGATAGAATTGAAGCTTTTAGTATAAACTTTACATTCTTACATATGAATTTTCCAACTGTCCCATTGCAGGACAGTTAGAATTATACTCCCATGACAGGAAAATTATTAACTCAGAATCCCTGGCAGTTATAAAGAATTACGATCATCTGCCAATATAATGCAGCAGCCTTCACAAAAAAGAGACATCATTTGGCTTTTTTCACTTCCAGGACTAACAGGCAATAAAGTTGTAGATTAAAACAAAGTCCTGAAAAGAAAATACATAGTGAAACTAGAAAGCTTGAACTGTATTATTCTCCTTTAAGAGGTTATTTCATATGTTGACATCATTACATTTCAGGTTATGTCCAAGAGGAAGACTTAAAGGAAGAGGAAGATATAAAGGAGGAGGAAGAAGATGATGACGACAACAACTCAACTGCTCAACTCCAGGGCAGCAATGACACTGGCACGGATGAGGAACATGAAGTGGGTCCTGAGCAGAAAGGGAGCTTTAGCTACCAGAACTCCCCTGGCAGTCACGTATCGAACCAGGATGCAGAAAACGAATCACTACTAAGTGACGGTAGTGACCACGTGGCAGATATTAAAAGCATTTGCTCTAGAGAGCCACAGGACCCAAAAAACAGCACTCATCCCAAAGCCCAGAATGAAGCACATGATTGCATGGACAAAATGACAGCAGTCTATGCCAACATACTGTCAGACTCTTATTGGACAGGCTTAGGGTTGGGTTTCAAGTTGTCCAACTCTGAAAAGAGGGGTTGTGACAACAGAAATGGAGGGAACAAAGCTGATTTTGATTGGCACCAAGACGCACTGTCAAAAAGCTTACAGCAGAATTTACCGTCCAGACCTGTCTCGAAACCCAACCTGTTCAGCTCCGTCCAGCTCTACCGGCAGAGCAGCAAAATGTGTGGAACGGTGTTCACGGGCGCCAGCCGGTTCCGGTGCCGGCAGTGCAGCGCTGCCTACGACACACTGGTAGAACTAACGGTTCATATGAATGAGACAGGTCACTACCAAGATGACAACCATAAAAAGGACAAGCACAGACCAACCAGCTACTCAAAGCCCCGAAAAAGGGCTTTCCAGGACATGGACAAGGAAGATGCACAAAAAGTACTGAAATGTATGTTCTGTGGTGACTCTTTTGATTCCCTTCAAGATCTGAGCGTTCATATGATAAAAACAAAACATTACCAAAAAGTGCCTTTGAAGGAGCCGGTACCAACCATTTCTTCAAAAATGGTCACTCCAGCAAAGAAACGTGTGTTTGATGTTAACAGGCCTTGTTCCCCCGATTCCACGACGGGGTCTTTCTCAGATACTTTTTCTCCTCAGAAGAATGCGAACCTGCAGTTATCATCTAACAACCGCTACGGCTACCAGAATGGCGCCAGCTATACGTGGCAGTTTGAGGCCTGCAAATCCCAGATTTTGAAGTGTATGGAATGTGGAAGTTCCCATGATACCTTGCAGCAGCTCACGACCCACATGATGGTCACTGGCCATTTCTTGAAAGTCACAAGTTCAGCTTCAAAGAAGGGAAAGCAACTTGTTCTGGATCCTTTAGCTGTGGAAAAAATGCAATCACTGTCTGAAGCACCAGCCAATGACAGCCCAGTTTCAAAATCAAGCAGTAAATCATCTGCAGAGTGCATAGCTCCCACCGCTGAGCTTAAAAAAGAAAGTAAAAAAGATAAAGCTGATGATGCAAACAAAGATGAGAAAGCAGTAAAAACTGAAGAGTATGAAGACACTCTTCAGAAACCACTGGATCCCACAATGAAGTACCAGTACCTCAGAGAAGAAGATTTAGAAGATGGTTCAAAGGGTGGTGGGGACATTTTAAAGTCCTTGGAGAACACTGTCACAACAGCCATCAATAAAGCTCAGAATGGAGCACCCAGCTGGAGTGCATATCCCAGCATCCACGCAGCTTATCAGCTCTCAGAAGGAGCTAAGCCATCTTTGCCTGTGGGTTCCCAAGTACTGCAAATCAGGCCAACAATCACCAATAAACTGAGGCCCATAGCTCCGAAGTGGAAGGTCATGCCTCTGGTCCCTGTCTCAGCAAATGTGGCCCAGTGCACTCAAGTGAAGAAGGAAACTGATGACAAGGAGGAGGTACAAAAGGACTATGCTAAAGAGAGCATCCAAGCTGAGCCTGCGTCACTCAGCCAGAGCGAGAGAGAACCTCTCCTCAAATCTGAAGCCTCTGCAGAGCCAAAAAAGACAGAACCATGTCCCTTGAAAGAAGAAGACAAAATTAAAGAGGACAGTGGAAAAGAAAAACCAGTCCTCAAGGAACCAACAGCATCTTCTCTTAGTAATGGTTGTGCTGCTGCCAACCATTCTCCTGACCTGCCTTGTGTCAACCCTCTCAGTGCGCTGCAGTCAGTACTGAATAATCACTTGGGCAAAGCCACTGAGCCTTTACGGCCTCAATCCAACTCCAGCCCCAGCTCTAGCACAATTTCTATGTTCCACAAACCTAATCTAAATATGATGGAGAAGCCAGTTTTATCTCCTGCTCCAACCCCACCAAAGCCTGCAAGCGTATCCAGGCACTATTTGTTTGAAAACAATGATCAGCCGATTGACCTGACCAAATCCAAAGGCAAGAAAGCTGAGTCAACTCAAGCACAATCTTGTACTTCTCCACCTCAAAAACATGCTCTGTCTGACATTGCTGACATGGTCAAAGTTCTTCCCAAAGCTACTACACCAAAACCTGCTGCATCTTCAAGGATCCCATCTATGAAGTTGGAAATAGATGTCCGACGCTTTGAGGATGTCTCAACAGAAGTCTCCACTCTGCATAAAAGGAAGGGCAGACAGTCAAACTGGAACCCTCAGCATCTTCTCATTTTGCAAGCTCAGTTTGCTTCCAGCCTCTTCCAGACATCTGAAGGTAAATATTTATTGTCAGATCTAGGCCCACAAGAGCGCATGCAGATTTCAAAATTTACTGGACTGTCAATGACCACCATCAGCCATTGGTTGGCAAATGTCAAGTATCAACTTAGGAAAACTGGAGGAACAAAGTTTTTGAAAAACATGGACAAAGGACATCCAGTCTTTTATTGCAGCGACTGCGCATCTCAGTTTCGAACCCCATCTACTTACATTAGCCACTTAGAATCTCATCTAGGTTTCCAAATGAAAGACATGAACAGGCTGGCTGTGGAGCAGCAAACCAAGGTAGAGCAAGAAATCTCCAGAGTTTCAGTTCAAAGATCTCCTGAAACAATAGCTGGAGAAGAGGACACAGACTCTAAGTTCAAATGTAAGTTGTGCTGTCGGACATTTGCGAGCAAACATGCAGTAAAACTTCATCTAAGCAAAACACACAGCAAGTCACCAGAACACCATTCACAATTTGTAGCAGAAGTGGATGAAGAATAACTCTTAAGGTATGCATGCTCTATAGCGAGTTTTAATTTCATCATTTTACGGAGGCTTCATAAGACATTTGTACATTCTTATATGTAGGAAAACAGTATAAAATGCATAATGTACTCCTGCTTCATTAATCTAATTGCATGTACATATCCATTTTATAATGTTTTCAAGAAGAGAGCTTGGTAAATGCATAACCACACTTCCCTATGTAGAAAAGTTGCTTCTTACTAGTAATTTCAAAATAGCTGTTTTCACAGTTCTCACTCTCTTTTTTTGTTTCTAAGAATTAATCGTTTCATGTCCTGTGCACTTCAATGTGGAATGCAACAACTAAATGCTACTCTTTGCAATGAGAATGGAAAAAGCAGAAAAAACACTGAAAACCAAAAGTTTATTGCCTCCTTCAATGTTAACACACCAGTAAATCTGATTTTGATGGGGGAAAAGAAGACAATTCAAATGTCGAATTAGCAAAATTTTAATTGTTCCAAGTTTCTCATAATCTCAAACCCAGCCTCAAGAACCTACAAATAACTCTGGGAAGTTTGTGTCTAGAAATTCAGTTATTCATCTGTTGGTATTTGGATGTTCAGTTTTGTAAAATACTTTAATATTTTACACTTACTTAAACACTTACTGTGAGTGGCCTTTTTTGTCGCATCAACCTAGCTCTCCATTCATTCCTTTTTTAATCTTTAAGATGTTTGATTATATTTTGTTTCATGCTGGTGGGAGTGCTAGTCAATCCATAAACATCACTGACTTCAGTGCAATTTTTAATATAAGCTGGGGGGGTTAATGCTTAATTGAGGAAACAGCTAGATTTTTCACAAGTTTAATATTTCAAAGACCTGTTAGTAGGATACTTCTACGTTAGTGTTGCTATTTTTTGCTGAAAGATACACCAACCGGAGTACTGCCACAACCAATGTTTATAACATGTAATGTAATATTCAGATGACACACAATTTTTGCATTTTTAATTTTACTTGATTCACAAACTTGAATATTCTTGATTTAAATAAATATGCAGAACATCAACTAAAAGTCCAAACAGAAGTTTTTTGTTCTAACGAGTTTATTTCCAGCAAGGCTCCATTAGTCATTCCCAACAATTTCTCCAGCAGACTCAGGCACTTCTTCTGTTCACAGAATAATCATGTGCAGATTCAGATTTTCTCCAACGTGTTCATTAGTTGAATAACATTCGGAAAATGAATTCGTCAGACAGTCAAAATTAAAGATGTGTTGTGAGTTGTCACTTACACCACCTGCTATTGTGGCTATTCTCTGGCTAATTGAGGGTGCAAGCACTTTGAGGATGAATACCCGTTTCTGTGAAGATTTCACATTTGTTTGCTGCAAATATTCATGAAGCTTTAAAAAAACACGTTCTGTGTACAGAGCCAGCACAAGAACTATGCATCACTTAAGCCCCATTAAAAAGGCTACTTTTGAATAATTTAAACCACTAATCAAAGGGTTACTTTGGGATGGGTAACAGAAGCTATTACTACAGAGTATAATGTCAGTATTCAAGTGCAACAAGATTTAAGTTTTGCATACATCTTGTATGTGCTGTCTGCATTTGACTGGATTTATCCTTCCTGCATACTTTAGCCAGCAAAATTCCATCTGACTCCAAAGGAGGTTGTTTTCTAAATAGGGCTAAAACCTTTACGTTTGTATTTTGGCATTTTTAACTCAACATTAGAACTCAACAAATAAGTGTTCCTTGTTTATCTGACCATTCAAAATCAACATACCTGACAAAATATCAGAAAGCTAAAAGAAATTGGTTAGGAAAGATATACCCTACTTTGTTTCCTTCCTCGCCAGTTAATGATTATTAAGACTCTGACATTCATAGTTTTCACACAAGAGATATCAGAGCAAACCAATAATTTGGGTACTATCAAACAAAAGCTATCTGCCAAATATATTAATGTAACAGTTATTTTGGCACATTCATGGCTTAATAGATGACAAATGTTTCAGATTTGGTCTTAAAAGCACCGTGTTATTACTAAGAGGCAAACCGAACACCCACCTTTATAAACATGTTACTATTTCTGAGAATTTGGGGAACAAATACAAAGAAAAAAAAAATCTCCAAGGGAAAAAAGTGGCTTCTGCATTGTAATAACCCACACAGACACATCGCGGATATTATTCAGGTGATATGTAACTACATAAATAAGGTACTGTCCTTCCTGCCTTTGGGTACTGAGAAATTGCTGTCCTCTTAATACTCATCCATTTCTAATTTATATCAAGCTGCAGGTTGTATCTTACCTTTGAAAAAATATATTTAAATTGCAATGACAGACTGATAGCACTGTTATCTGGAACTATAATTTTAGTTGGTATGCATGATAGCACAAATTGTATGAAATGATGGGGTATTTTGGATAGCATTGTAAAGATTTTATTATAGTTTTGGAGCCGTAAGCCTATCGAAGTTCTGACTATGTTAGAATTGTGGAGGCCAGAGTTTATTCATATGGTTTCTTCCTGAGATCTGCAAGGAGACTAAATCAAAAAACAGGGATTTCCAGAGTTTACTTGTTCTTACTATGTTATTTTTAAGATTCAGTGTACATTTGAATAATAACATAGAGGAGAGCACAGTATTTAGAAACAAGAAATATAAAGCATACTGAGATGCTTAAAACACACACATGTATTTGCATTTACTTCTTCTAGGCAATACTGTAGTGAAATAGAAATAAAAATAGAGAAAATATATGGAAATAAATGGAAATAAAATCATGGGAAGAGTACTTAAAGTATAGAAATACATAAAATATTTTCTATATTTCAATGAAATTTACTATTAAAGATTATATTTTAAAATTTTAGCTATCATTAAAAATAAAAATTAATAATCTGGGTTAGTACTGTAGAAAAATGTGTTATGTATATGGATTTATTTTTAAGACCTCTGTAAGGCTGTTTATAAGAAATTTGCTATAAATTCTTCTTAAATATAAAGACGCATATATCTGTTTTATGTTCCTCTTCAGTGTTTTCTTGAATTCTTCTAACTGATATGGGTTTAGTAATGTAAAATTATGTGTAATATAAACAATCAGACATTTCTATTCTCTTTCATTTAACCTGCTTCAAATTTGGTTTTATTGCTATTCTTCAAAGAAAACTCATGAACATTATGGAACATGGCTTTAATTAGAAGTAATTTGTATGTTGACTTATACCTTTGAAGAACATTTGTTCATTTTTTCAACTAAATTAGAATTTTTATGTTGTCCCAAGGAAGAAAAAAAAGACAAGGCAGAATTTTATATATCACTTTAAATTCAGGTGCGATTGACTATAAACTGGTCGGTAACCAAGGCTATCTGTGGTCTTAGCTACAACTTTTTATAGAAATAAGTCTCTATAGAGTCAAATTTACCAACTTGATTGGGGAGATTTCTTTTTCAAAAGACCCTGATAAGTAAACAAGCAGCTACCTGAGATGAACTAATTTGAAAGTACGGCTGCCGCAAAACAAAAAAATGAGTCATAATGATAAACAGTTTTTCTCTCCGTTTCCTCCTTTGTCTTTTTTTAACCATCAAGTTTAAAGCTTCTACAGTGCTTTTTTTCTACTTTATAGGAGACAACTGACATTCTGTGGTAAATGGAAGAAAGAGCAGAGCAGAACTGAAAATCCTCTAATGCACTGACACTAACTTGCCCTCTATTGTTGAAAATGAGCAGGCAATCATGATTGTTCATCAAATGGCTCCTAATGCAGTTAAAGCATTCAGCTATAATTTCTCCTTGCATTTATAATTACTGTCATAGACTGCACACCTCAGTGAGCAGATTAAAGCTATAAACTATTTAGCCGTAGCTTTAAGATGAGGAACTTGATTTGTCTGGCAGCAGTTATTTGTTAGAGAGCTTGACACTTCACATAAAAATGACTCAACTTGATGAAGAACAATGCAGTTTAAGCAATGCAGTGATTTTAAATCAGTCATTATACCACGCCCTGTAAGAATTGCAAAGCAATTTGTTAAATGATATATAGGACACGTAGATAACTGTATGTGTTAAGTATACCAAAATAGAAGATTTTTTTCTTCTGTGGATTTTATTTTCTCATTCCTCTGATACAGAAGGAGATGCTCTGAACATCATGTTCCACTATTAGCCAATATTGGTGTTACATGGGCAAAGACAATGGTGTGAATTAGTCGTCCAAAGCTATATTCTTGAGAATTTAGCTTGCTTTTCATCTTTCATTTCGTCTTAGCAAGAAACATTAGAAACTGAGAGATCCTTTGAGAAGAATCAGACATGCTGGGACGTAGCTGCCTGCAGTAGTGTCCACTGCGATTTTGTAAGCAGAATTTACCAGCAAAACTGAGGGTTCTTACCATGTCATTGGCCATGAAGAGAAGGTTCATTGCAATGAAAGCCTTGATTATTCAGTTCAGATTGCTTTTCTGACAACATCTTGTTGGAAAATGATGATTTCTCACTGGTAAAAAATTTCTATGAGAAAGTTCCGTTTTAGAATAGACTTGTGTTGGGGTAAACTAAGTACCATTGCTGAGCATCTCAAAGGAGAAGGCAGGGGAATAGGAAGGGGAATAGGTTGGTCTTTCTGCTGAGCTGGAGGAGAGACGCAGAGCCCATCCTCAGCAAGGAACCGCCTTCAACCCATCACTCCACCCCCAAAATAATCCTGTTCTGTTGAAGCCTCAGTTCACCTAATCCTTTGAGATTTATAACTGTTTCCCCAAGTGGTAGATCAGGATATTTTTTTAATTTAACATTTTTAAATCTTCAGAATTTTCCTGGATAGCATTTTTCAATCTAGCAATAGTCCTTGTAAAACCAATAATACCGTGTTCTTGGCTTCCCTGAGAGCAGGGTCAGACCAGATGATACATCAGTGTGTCAGCACAGATATATCAGTGCAGATTTACTTGCTTTTTATGAATACTACAGGTTGCTATTAAGATCAGTATTATTTAACATTGCATTAGTGCATCCAACCCACTAGGTCAACCCATATTGTTTCTAGGCTCTGTATGAGCATACTATATGTGACAGTTCCTGCCCCCAAAAGGCAGGAAGTCTTCTGCTCTCAAAGAAACAGCAACTTTTAAGTATTTCAACCAGATTTTAACTGACCTTGAATAGCACCTACCTCCTCAAGCATTCAGTATTCATAAGGATACCAAAATCTTGCTTTCTCCTTGCTGCGTCTGATATTATTAAATGGTACAGCCTTCATAATCTATAGCAGAATATTTTTACCCAATGAGATTTCAAAGGAAGGATGCCTGAGTCTTACTTATACATTTTACACCTCAGCAATCAAATCACAAAGATCAATAACAAAAGGAAAAGACACGAGTAGTATCCAGCCCTCAAAAGCACCTTTCAATAAAAATAATGTAATTTAGCAGGATGATCACTCAGTGCAAATATGATGGAGCACAGATGGAAAATGAGGAACATTATAGATATGGCTTTATGGGAGGAGGAAAGGAGGAAGAGATTTTTCACTATTTATTGGGATAATGAACAGATAATTCATGATTATTAAGCTGTAGTCTTCAGGTCTCATTCTGCCATCTCTTCCCATCTCCTTGGTTCAGAACTGGGTCTGTTTGTGCATCTGGGCAGGGTCCGCTGGCTGGGGAAGGACCAGGCCTTTCCACTGGTTTTCACACACCAGTGGAGTCTCACAGGATTGACGTGAGCTGAGCTCCAGCTCAGGACCCTGCCTGTGAGAAGAGGAATGGGGTGGAACACGCGACGCGCAGCACAGAGCTAATGTCAAAATTGTGATGGAGTTTCTTTTTCAAGAGCATCTCACCATCGGGAAAGGGGCAGCAGATCCTGGGTTTCTAGCCTGTGATAACATTAGGACACAGAACCAGGGAGCAAAATCAGAGCCTCTGAGAGAACCAAAGGGACTGATGCTCATCCTGCCACCTCCCTGTGTCTGGAGAATTGTGTTTCCCCAAGACCATGAGTTGGCCAAGCCCTTGAAGGTGTGAGAGGGCAGGAAAGGTTTCCTACACTCAAGTTTGCAGTAGGGATCCAGCTCTGGGGTGCAGTGTTGGCTCTGTTGGCTCTCCCCCTGGCAGATGGACAGACGGGACAACCATGGGGCACGGCAGAGGCTGGGCAGCCAAAGAGAGGGCACATCGGTGGTCGGAGACAGAGCAAACAGCAGCAGCTCACTGGAATGGAGGGAAGGAGAGAGACATGGGGCCAGCAGGGGACTTGTTCATCGTAGTAAATTTACACAATCCCTTTATTAAAACAAAACAATTCCTCCTCACCTCCAAAATCCCTCCCTGCCAGCACTCAGCGCCAGCTCTTCTGCCAGGGGTCAGCACGTGCAGGAGTGGGGGAGGGAAGGATGGGGGAGTGGAGGAGGTTGTCATGTCTAATGAATACCCTGAATGTATCGAGATATATATTTTTTTCATTTCAGAAAAGGTTCCATTAAGAGGGAGACAGCCCTAACATGTGCTTTGGCCCCTCATCAGATTTATGAGTATTTGCTCTGCTCTTTAATAGGAAACTCTGCAGCAACTGCCACCTTGCCTGCTCTCCCTGAGATACACAGTGGCTTCTCGGGGAAATGCACTTCATTATTAATGTGAATTTGTACGTTTTTATGACACTGCTTGGGGGAAGGGACAGGCAGAGATTTCCTGGTGATATATGCTCATTTCTAACCATTTATTGTCCCAGACAATCGAAGAACAATGATAAACATTGTTATAGAAAGTGGAGAGTGCCGCAGTGACATTTTTGAAGGGAAAGGAGAGGTGGCTGGAGTGGCTTTGATGTCGCTGTTTCCCTCTACTCCACCTCCTCCAGCACCTGCATCAGATCAAGCGACGGAGTGGTCTGTGAGGTGGCAGTTGCTGCCTCCCCTTGCCCACCTCTTCTCGGGCCAGCCAAGACCAATTGCTCGGTGCTTTGCTGCAGCGGAGGCGGGTACAGATGGAGGAGAAGGAGTGCGTCCTTTGGGAAGCCTGTGCTGCAGAAGATCACATGCTCAGGGTCCCTGTGGCCCTTTATCCCAGCACTTTCTTTTTGATTTATTACCAAGTGACCAGCATGGAAACTCTGTGCACACAGCAACAGCTGCAAGGCAAATCAGGCCAGGAAGAGAAAGGCAAGGGTATGGGGACATGGTTTACCAGGGCATTCTCAGCCTCCTCTGTTTTCCCTTTCTACCGCCACGCTCATCCATGATTAACACAACCACGCAAGAGCTGCAGGAGGTGATGAAAACAGTGGGTTTAGGTTGCACTGGAGAACCAAAAGAGTTCAGCCTTCAAGCTCAGCCAAAATAGAGAGATCACAAAGGCCGTGACCTCTACATGCCCTTTTGTTCCCCTCTTCTACCTTTCCCAGTAGTGCTCTGCACCATCTGGTGAAGGTCAAGGTCACATTACACTGTGCCACACAGTCCCTCGAGCTCCAAAAGCCCCGGTGCTTGAGGGAGCTTCCCTGGTCCCCATTGGGATATTCGCTCTCTGCATCACTGCTAGGCTGAGCTTCCTCTGTGCTGTGGAGCCCGTAGCCTCCAGCTATAAGTGAACGATTGCCATGTTTTGTGTTCATATGCTATTCCCTCGCCCTAAATATGCACAATCCTTTGTAACAGGAGATATGCCCGACAGCTGAACACTGCTAAGACTTTATGACATTTTCGTGCTCTTCTCGTAAAGCTGAATAGTAGTGAGGTAAGAACATCAGAAGAGGCATACAGGGCTAGGTCAAAGGTCCGTTGTGTCCATCCTATCTCTGACCATGACCAGTATAAGAGTGTAAGAACAGGACAGACATGTGGTACCATTCCAGTGCACTGTCCCAGCCTCCAGATTTACAGTTCAGGGACTTCTTCAGAAGAAGACGGTTATCTTCCCCTGGTCCCAGAGCTGCAGAAAAAAATACAAGAGGCTTTCATGATAGCTGCAGAAACTTAGTTATCTTCCCCTGCTCCCAGAGCTGCAGAAAACATGCAAGAGGCTTTCATGATAGCTGCAGAAACTTGGGCACAACTGTGACTCCTCTTGGGGTGAGCTCTGGAGGTGACCCATCCCAAGGCAGGGGGCAAAGGATCTACAAACCAGCCCACAGCTGTCAGAACAGTGCTGAGCCTTCATGCTTGCTCTTTGCACACACCCAGAAGAAATGAATAGCACCCAGTGTGCAGAAGGGATAGCAAGCCCCCCAACCTAAGGGGGTCACACTTTATTCCATTCTCTGTTCTGCTTTCTCTAGGAGTTTTCCATGACATGATAAAAATTCTGCCCTCAAAAGACTTCTCTCTCAACTGTATGCAGAGCAGGACTTGCAGTCTTACTGCAGAGCTTCTACTAGCATAGATCAGTCATTCAGAGGAGGCAAAACTGCTTGTTCTGTTGCACATGGATAGTACTAGTTTGATCTCTTCTGGGCTTGCTTTCAGCTTTTCTAAACCTCCAAAGTACCCTGTGTGCAGACAAAAGCGTTTTTCCCCTCTCTTGTTGCAGAACTGTTGAAATCTCAAATGTGAAACTGCTGTTTTCATAGTCATTTAATGAAAACTCACAAACACTCCCTACTTCTGAAAACCCCCAAGTTTATACCATGAGCGACACAGATTACCTGAAATTATCTCTCTCAATACACATTACCTGATATCCTGGTGTAGCATGCAGCTGCCAGTAGATATCTTCATTACAGAGTTCCACGTCTCCACTTCTCTCTTACTTCAGCCCAAGATTCAGAGGAACCTTTCTGTCCAGTTCCCTGTCTCTGCCCTCTGCCACTCTTCATGCAATCCCTGTACAGTCTCCCCGTACCCATACGTGAACCAGTGCTCCAAGGACAACAGTGGCTACACAACGACGACTGTATTTCATAGGGGGCAAGGCAAGCTACTGGCACTGATCGCTGTTGGGACTGTGTCCTCATGGCTACCAACTTTCTTTACAGGGTCATTAAAAAGGCTGGCGCTGTCTTTTAGCCACTGATTGATCTACATCCCAAGGGACATCACAGAAGAGGAGTCCCTCTGAGATATAACAATACTGTGGCCTGTTTCTGCCTACGTTCATGTGAAGAGAACATTCCGCTCTTCCGCTGGAGAAGAGCAAACTTAATACTTCCTTGATGCTCGCTCAGCTCAGGGGCAAACAGCTGCCTGTGGATGAGTCTTCAGTGAAGCTCACCCTAGACTACACAGACACAGGCAGATAGGCTGTGGGTGGGCTTCCAGTGCAGTTGTTCACTTCTCTCCGTAATCCTATGGAGCCCTAATCTGTTGGCCTTGGTTTTTTACAGTGCAAGACCCAGGTTTGTCTTCTAGGGAAAAGACGGTGGGGGAGGTAATTCTGTTTATTTGATCAGTGTTTCTTTAAAACATTGTCTGTGCTCCTAGAAATTCTGTAGTGGCCTTCTCCTATAAATCACAAAAGCACAAAAAAATAACTCTCAGTACTTTTCCAAAGAGATTAGGGTGAAAGTTCCTACACTCGTATTTCATGTCTGGAAAAAAATATCAACAAGAGTGATAAGTATAGCCAAAATGAGTGTAAAAGCACACCCTGTCATTTGTTTTCCATGTGCCATATGTTTTCTGAATCCTGCACCTCCCACATACAAATTGCATGCAATAATGTGGGGTGCACACATTACTCAGGATTATTTAGTTAAACCCTGCTAATATAGAGGGAATTAACTTATATAAAGTCAAGCCACTGTGCTTTGTTTTGTTTTTTTGCTTATTCTGGATTCATAGAGTAGAAAATTAAAGATCCCACTGTGCCAGGCTTCATGTCATTTGGTTTTAATTTAATTCATCTCTTCGATTCTCCCTGTTACTCCCTCTCTTTGAGTATCATCGGTAGGTGGTCCAAGCATCAACCAGAAGATTTACTGGCAAGGCTAAATGCATGAACTCTATGAACACATTGTTTTTCCGATATGATTTAATGACCTTTTTGGCATTCCCATGGCTGTTGAAATCTTCCATAATAATTCCCTTTGGCAGCCAAAGCTCCTGTTGATCAGGTGAAAGCTGATGCAAATGTCAAATGTCAATAAATTTGTAATCCATAAATGAAATACTTGGTGCTGGAGTGAGACAGGGTTAACCAGAGTGCAGCAGGAGACACCTAGGATATGAGCTACATCTTCTTATTGTGAACAGAAAACAGACAGGAAAGGAATGCCACCTCCAAAACCTCTCCACAGCCAAGCTCTTTTCCTTCTCCATACTCCCTGTTCTCCCTGTGTGCTTTCTGAATTGCTGAGCTTTGACAAAAGAGGGGTTTACAGCTTCCATTTGGCAGAGCGAGTCTGGTGATGCAGGTTCTGTCCCTTGTTCTGCTTTTGACTCATCGTGTGAGGTTGGGATTTAACTTCTCTGTTTCTAAAGGAGCTTTTTACAGTTCAGAGGTTTCAGAGGCTTCAGAGTTTGATCCTGGAAACGATTAGTTATGCAAGATATTCCAGTAAATTAACAAGACCACTTATATAACTTAGGTGTTGCAGGAATGAGTCATGACTCATTTATAGTTTTAAGATGCTTGGAAAGGGCGAGCCATGTATGAAGCCTGATTTTATATACAATAAAGACATAAGAACAATCACATAATTTCCCAGGAGATTTTCTTAAGGGCTCTCCACTTTGACCTTTGACTCTGAAAAGCTCCAGTTTGTTTGACATTGAAAAAACGCAAATGTGTGAATACAGTGCCATGAGCATTTGCACTTTGAACATGCTGGGGCTGAACACAGCTGAACTGGAAAAGGCTGCAACAGCTAATGTACTGGGAAAATATAACAGAGGCATTTACTTAATAACTCAACTAATTCCTTTAGCTCACCTTGTAGAGATTTAACCTTTGAATGAGAGAGTCCCTAGTTCAAAATCCCATGTCTCCTCTGTCCTCATGTTAATTTTTAAATTATATATCATTGTTGAGAGGCCCTTGTGTTGAGCATTACAGGTTATTTTTCATGTCTAAAATGGGGAATTATAACTGAACATTAACTACTGGCTATAAATCATATGGAACAAAGTGGCATCTGCATCTACTCAGTAACAAGAGTGGGAGAATTGTAACTTAAAACAAGACAGGAAAGAGAACAGAAATACAGTAGGAGAGATAATTGTGACTTGAGAAAACTAATGGTTGTTCCAACTGGGTGATGCTCTGGGATCCCGTTCTCTGGAGCTCTCCACAACCAGGGTTGTAAGTGCACAGTCACAGGAGGAGCTCAGCCATTCTGAAGGGCAAACACAGAGCTGGAAGCTCTCTCCCCCCCACCCAGCAATGCCCCCCACCAGTGCTATGGTCATGCCAGGCTGGGGCAGGGGCAGGGGACAACCTTTCCACAGCCTGGAAATAGCACTTGTCTCTTGCTCTCCCCATCCTCATCCTCCATCAACAGATGTGAGTGAGCAGTGACCACAATTCCCTCTCCCTGGGATATGTTTTTATTTCTAATTGTAGCTAAAGCCTAGGTAGGGAGGAGGCAGCACAGGGCTGTTAACAGAGCAATTATCAAGGCTGCTGGGTACAGGCTGCCCAGCTCCTCCTGTGCAGCTCTGCTCACCAGGCAGCAAACACCGCTGTTCCTGGGCCTTTCTGAGCAGCCCACTGATCATAAAAGACAACAAAATAAGTCTGAACTTCTCCCTGAGCCTGGCCTACTTGCATTTTTCTCTGCTGGCCTTCCTTCTCCCATGGTTGTTTTTTTTTTGTTTTTTGTTTTCCTTTTTTGTTTCCTAACTTTTGAAAAAGCTTCCAGGATCTCTTGTGTCTTCACTGGGACAAGCAAGATCTACCTGTTACAGGAAATTATCTGGTTTCTTTCTAAGTGAGAGATCATCTTGAACTCTGTACAGCATCTTGCACAGTGAACCCTCGTGTCTGCTATTGGGTTTGGACCCTAATGCATCAATACCATAATTTAAAAAAACAGCCAACTACACACGTTTCAGCCTAGGAAATGTCACCCAGGATGTTTGATGCTGCCTGTCTGTTCAGATATTCCTCATTTAAGAGGTCATACACCTTCATCTGTAAGCCACTGGAGATACTTAACAAACTACCTGAACAGAATGTAGCCAGGGAGTTAGGATTAGTCCTCCCTGCAATGCAGGTCTCTTAAAAAGAGCACAGATCACCACAAAAAATTTTTACTGAAATTAAAGCTTTATGTTTCTTTCATATCAGACATCAAGAAAGCAGTCTTTACATTAAGGCCAGGCCAGCATCACCAGGGCCGGGGGCACCAGGGATCCTTCTGCTGCTGACCAGTGAAGGTGACCTGCTGATTGATGCAAGGTCCTTTTCTGCTCCCTTACTCAGTGTCCCAGTCTGGCAAGTGGGTGCAGTGTTTCCAGGATTAAATTCAGTAGTCAATACTTTATGTCCCTCACAGCTTCCTAACAAACCCACTCCATCCCTGCGCAGCGGGCTCGGGGCAGTGGTCCCCGAGCAGTGGGGTTGTGTTCTGTTTGTGCCGTGCCAAGCACAACGAATTTCTGGTCCAGGACTAGCCTCTGAGTAACAGTAATTGTAATAGGTGCTTTGCTGATTAGAGGCAAACTTAAGAACATTCTTAAAAGCTTTGCAGAACAGAGACCTATGTGCTATGTATTTATTAGGCTGTTCAGCAGTAATTCAGGGAGCTGAGAATTGTTGAGGGCCTCGTCTATCTAATTGTGTGCCTAAATCATAGTTTCACCGTGACTCAGAGGTACTAACGTTACAGTCTGCACAGAATGGCTTAGGTTATATGGTCAGATTCCTGCAGATGGTCAGTTTGTATCATAAAATTTAAAATTACAACTTGCACCATAAAGCTACTGCCTCAAATTTATTATATATTGCAGCACAACAAGCAAATTAATACTAGATGCAGTATATGCCCAGACATTAATGTGAGCAGAGGATGAAATATTCTCCTCCCAGCTCATTGGTACATGTTCCCTTCAGAGCAGAATTGAATTGCCCAGAATCACCAAAGAAGAGGAAGTCACCAGGAGCACAGTCCTGCGCGGTGCTGGGCTCCTGGCTCTGGGGACACGGGAAGGACATCCCACACCTTGCGGCGTGAGGCTCCGGGGCTTCTGAACTTGCAGTTCTGCTCTGTTCATCGCGCATGCAAGAGCTGAGCTCTCAGCAAAATCTTTTTATTATTCGTCATAAAGAATCACAGCTGTGAAGAGCGAAGTAGGGAAGGAGAGTGGGAAGAGGCAGCACCCTCCCTTGCACTGGTGTAAATCAGGAGTAACTCCACCGCGAGTCCGCTGAATTATGTTGCTGTCACTCGGACATCAGACCAGAATCAACCCCTTTACCTGCAATAGATGAGTGAAATATCTTACAACTGTGTGTCCAGGAGCCTGCTAAGCTTCTAGCAGAGTTGCTGTCAGTATGCCCAGGGCAGAAGCATATTTTTTTTCTTACTGTTGTACATAAGGGCTCTGCTGCAGCCGACAACATGAAATGTGTTAGTTCGGTTTGTTCAAAATGGAGTGTGTTTGTTAAGTGTTGCCTCTTTGATGTTGCGCTGCCATCTCCATCTTTGTCATCATTGCCCATCTTTTTCAATCTAATGAACTCAAACCATCAGTGCAACTTAAGTTCGGCTGTCTGTTCTTGCATAGTTAATATTAAAAATGTACTAACAGTGTGGCTGCGAAATCAAATTATGCACATAAATATGCTGGCATAGCAGAGGAGGCGGCAGAAGCTGAAGTTAGCAACATTGATGCCAGTTCACATTTGCAAATCAACCGTCAATCTGTCATTAAACATGTTATCAAATGATGATAAGTGTATGCTTCTTGCTTGCATTGGCGCGCTTATTCCCGATGTTGATGTGCATTAATGGGATAATGTGCATTAACATAGTCTTGCTTGGATGAACACAAAACATTTTTTATCCGTCTCAGTTTGTTTCCCCCTGTGGCCCCCAAGTAAGTGTTTTGTGTTATCAAATTGCCAAAAAATGGGAAAACACATTACTTTTAATTAGCAAAAATTTTGAGTCATTATTTTTTTTATTATTTTTTTCCAGACTATCTCCTGTGTGTTGTCAGTCGAGGTGGGGGGACACAAAAAAACATTCCACCGCCTTCTTTAAGTAAAACGATTAATGTCAGAAACTCAGAGACTGACAATTATGTGCTGTCTTAATGCACTGGCCTTTCATCTGCAGTCCTTGCTTTTGACACGAGTGATGGTTTCAGTTCAGCGATATGAAAGGCAGGAAAGGAAACGATCGCAGGCATTCCCAGCCCATTGTGTGGTGCCGCAATCAGAGATGGCAAGCAGTCCTTGAGCTGGCTTCATTTAGCAGTTTTGCATACGAGCCGGCAATGGCTACACCTAGAGATTACACAAAAAGCTGAAGAGGAGCACGGCTGCTCTGGGAGGGAACTGAATTTCTGAAGGAACTTCCCATGCGTTTGCCGGACTCCGTTATCCCCTCCTGCAGAACACGGCACAGTCAGGGCTCCACTCATGGCACATCCTGGTGGTAAACTTCCAGGGAAATAAAAAAAACATCATCATTGGAGAGAACAAAAAGTGACTGAAGGCAGAAAGCTATTAAAAGAGCCTGGTTATCACCCCCCAAAGACGAAGTGCCTGCCCCATCTCACAGGCTCTGCCCCAGCAGCACCCAGGAAGTGAGGGCTCAGCTCATCGGCTGCCAGGGAAGGCTCCATTGCCCTGGGAATGATTTGAACAAAAATAAATAATTTCTGTTTATTGCTTCTACTTAGAATTGAGTTGTTTACCCAGGCTTTTGGAAAAAATTGAGGTAACTCTACTGGAGCAGGAAAAGCATCTTTCACACTTACGGGACTTCAAAGATTTCAAACTCTTTCTAAAAAAAAAAAGTAAATGGACCAGGGTTCTTCCCACCCCTTGAAGAACAGCCATTCTTTTAAACCCTTTCATATTTATGCAACAGGGGCAAAATTGTGATATCTACCCAACTTTTTACAGTAAAACAGTAATAGTAATAAAAAGCAATATGGATAATGTCTGGTCCCGTTCAAAACACAGGGAGTTCTTCCAGGAGTTTTACTAGGGTTTTACCAGTAGTGTTATCAAATCAGGCTCAAGAGCTGCCTTAAAGGAAAGTCAATCACTTAAAGTGTTTTATTTTTAGTTTATGAGCTGGAAAATAAAACTTCCTCTAAAACTTTTATGAAAGACATTATATTATTTATGTGCTTCTAAAATAGCAACTTTTTCTCATATAATAGAAATGTTTATAAATTAGTCTTAGTGTCTGCTTACAACTGCATCTAACCTCCAAACATGGTTTAGGATTTGTCTTGAATTTAAAAAAATTATACCCAGTAGAATACTGTGCTTCTACAAACTATGGACCTTTTTGTAAAATAAATGGGTCAAAATTTTGATCACCCTTTCTTTTTTCTCAATCTAATAATACCATTAACTTTAGGCATCCTATTCAGATGTCTGATTTATATTATCTGGATGATTTAAAGGAAAAACAAAAGGGAATAATTATTTATTATTTTTTAAATTGTCTTGATTTTTTAAAAGTCATCCATTATTTCTAAATTGTGGATACATCAGTACAAGTTTCATAATCATAAAACTCTAATAGCAGTAATTGTATTCCTGTTAACCCTAGCTTCAGGAAGTCCTCGTGTTTTGTACTTCTAAACCAAAGAGCTTGTCTTTTAGTACAAAGAGCTTGAATTTTAAGTGTATTTTCTGTTACACATCCATTACTGGCAGAGTTTATCCAGCAACATTTTTTTTTACAGTTGTGTAGCTTTATGTTGCTTCTACTCCATGAGCTACCTTGAAATTAACTTGTCAAACATTCGTCCCACTACTTAGAGAAGATTTCTAATCAGATGAGTGGACCAGTTTGTCATGACTTTGAGGAGAGGTGTTGGAAATCAGATGGCATTAAAAAGGCTCGCTGTGAAGGCTGTGTATGAGGGACTCCTAAGGCAGTTCAGGCTGGCTCCTTTAAGGGACTATGTGTATCAGAGATGGCATCTGGAAGACTAGAGCAAGAAGCATGTCTCAGTGTCTCACTCTCCACATTGACTTTGGACCCTTTACTATATCTCCCTCAAAGTGCTTCATCCCCGGGGCCCAGCTCGCTCTCTTTTGGGGCACTTGGCAAACACCAAAACAGGTGCAAAGCTGTAGAAAACTGAGCATCACAAAACTGGACCCACACCCAAATTACTGGCCATATCATGCTGCTGTCTGGGAGAAGTCTGGCTCTGGATTTTATCTTTCTACTTAAGCCAGTCTCTACTTTTCATAGATGCATTAATCAGGTGCGTTAATTTACCAATTTTCATTAAGCAGTTTGAAACAGTGAGATGCTGTGTTATTCCTTGGAATTCATACATCAAAGCGAGCGCTGAAGAGGGATTTGCAGTGTCAGAGTCACTCTTTTCTTCCTCTCTGTTCTCCCAGTCTTTATTCTTCGTGGTCTATCTTGTTCTATTATCTTAGGCCTGGGTTTGGAGTGCTTTCAGTTTTTGAAAATGGCAAGTAATTAGTCAATATGTTTTCACCATATGTATCAAGCTCAGTAAAGAGGCAACCATTGGCCTTTGTCATGGCACAGTAAGCATTCGTTTTCTCAGCACTTCAAGTTACGCTGAGCGTGTGGTGAACGCCAAAGAATTTAATTAGGAATTTTACAATAATACATTTGACATAATAATTCACAGTTCAGCACAGTTCACAAATTTGGGGTGAGTCTCTTTTTCAGATCGCCTCTGCTTGTGCTGTTCACACCAGAGATCTTGCATGAGCTGCTCCTCTCGGCCTGGTGCCCTGTCTGAGCGAGGAGGCTGGGCGCAGGGTGGAGGAATTGTTATGACTCAAAATGGTCCCGGTTTACATCTTCTTGGCACAGATGCCGTGTGCAGCAAGGGAGAATTCTTGAAACCCTTTTTCTCTTCCAGACTGGCTTTTTACTTACTCCCAGCTAGTTAATGCGCTTTCCAGATAGAAATTTTTGCTCTAAGGCTTCCACTGTTGCTGACTCTTAACAATCTTTAAAAAAAGGTCAGAATCTGATCTTAACACTGTTGATATGAAGTGGCATTTCCCCAAATTTTGCTATCTCCTGAGCAAAAAAATGTCCAGTGTTTTCTAGAGAGAGAGAGGATAGACAGCAGCCTTGCCTGGGCCATTTTCTCCTCTTGGGAATATTATATTTCAGTTATCTGTGGAACAGGTTTCTGCATTCCCCACTGGGTTTCTTTAGATCTACAGATAAAAAAATTGTGCTAAGATTTAGTTAAACAAGTTACAGGTATTTTGTTTTACATTTCTGGGGTGTGTACAACAAATAATGATGAATAAGAATGATGACATATTGTTTTACTGCAGTCATGATTTAAATTTATGTGGCATTGCTATTGAAGTCAATAGGACTTTCTCCCGAGTATGTTTTACAGGGTACGGTATCATTAAAATATGACAGTTAATAGTCTTGTTTATGTTATTATATTTAATGAATAAATATATCAGTCTGTACATCAAATTCAGTTTTGTTTATACTCTTTAATTGTAGTCTTATCTCCCCTAGAAGCATGTTATATCTTTTAATTTTATAATTATCCACTTTATTCATGTGTGACACTACAGAACTGCTGCTTATATCCTATGAGACATCCAAATGCAAACAGATGGAAGACAGGCAACCATTAGGAAATTCAGATCTGGCTCTGAATCCAGCCCCATATTTTCAAAACAGTCCATAATTTCAGATCCAAGGTCTTGGTTTGGGCTGTTGTATAAAGGAGCAAAAGTTGCAGAATGTGAGTCTAATTTATATAGCATCTCCGAACATGAACCATCAATAGGGAATTTACATGATCCTTCAACACCTAAATGTTGTTGTTCTCTTTCTCTTGAAAGAGACCTGAGCTTTAAAGGCAAAGAGGGACCACTTCTCACATTGCTCTTTCTGAAGTTTTTCAAAAAGGGAGTTCAAGATTTATTGGGCTGGGGAGAAGGAACAGAAATACAAGCATAACTTTTTAGCCTAGTGGTTACAACACTTGGCTGGAAAGGGTAAATGCCAGTCCGTGCTCCAAGGACTGTTTTGTTTGAACTGAAGCCACGAGGCAAAATGCATTCAGAGTCCTTGGGAGTAAAACCTCAGGTTCTACCTCTTCCAGGTAAGCAACCCTCACTAGGCAGCAGAATTGTGCTCTTGCACATGCCCATTTCTTCTCTCTCAGTTTGAGATTATCTTTCGTAAAGCTTCCAAAGACCAAATAGAGGTTGCAAAAATGTAAGTTTGAGTTCCCTACACCCTGGCTGAGGTCTCTAAGCACAAAGAAATCCATAAGTTGAAGCAAAAACTTCAGGTTTAGAAGAGCAAATTCTAATAGGATTTTTAAAGAAAGTCTACAAATCTACCATCTTATAAATCTCCTAGACTATGAACCCTGAAAGGAGTAACAGTTTTAATGGTGTAGAAATAACTGAGTAGCTATATTTCAGGTATAACTGATTCCCAAAGCCCCAGAGAGATACACCCTACAATAAGGGATCAGTCTGTCTTCAGGATCTTTCTGTTTTCCAGGTCTGCCATAAGCAAACCCACTCAGAGCCTGCTGAATTTTATAGGTTCCCTCCTGAGGCATCCAACTTCGAAGTGTGAAAGTTAACTCAAAACATGCAGTTTTCCAATAACTTAGTTATCCAGCCCCCATGTTCTTCTTTACGGCTGAGTGAGGGTGATTGTGTGCTTTTATCAGCATAAATTCCCTGGGGTGGCACTAATTACAAACCAACGAATGGTTCGGCAGATGGGTCTCCTCTGGACTTGAGTTAGATGCGTAAATCCAGTGGCTGGGGGCAGTCAGCAAACTCTCATACCTGGCTGTGGAGCAAGGCTTTTAGAGGAGAAGAGCATCTCTTTGCTCACAGATCACCCAATGCTAAGCTTTCTCATTTGGGATCTTTTGCCAAAACAGAGTTACAGGAAAAAAAGCCAGAATGAAAAGTCTAAAGGTATGACACTTACACTGTTATCAGTTATGTTATCTAATTAGTTGAATTATAGTGATGAAAAGTTTAGTAAAACATCCTGGGTGTTATACGTGCACATAGGAAGACAGCTTTCACATGATGCTGCATGTTCTCCTTGAAAATCTTTCTTTTTATCTGTTGATGTAACACAACGAATACTTACTGTGTGATGCTGTATTCCAAAGGTAGTACCTTCTTTTGGATCCAGTAGCCAAAGCATGTGCAAGAGCAGGCTGGGAAAGGGGAACACCCATGTGTAAAAGCATAGCCCGGAACAAGTTGCTGAGATTACAAGAGAGGAGCTGGCAAGAAGAGACATGTGTAGCCAGGTAGTAACAATAAAAAATAAAAAAAAAGAGTTAAGTTTCCCTACGTACATAAGCACTTTCTGAAAGCAACATCTTTACTTAGGTGCTTTTTTCCTTCTTAATTAGTTTATCTAGTTGCTGGGCAGTATTTTAACCTCATCAGTTTTGAAAACCTCCCTCACCTGTTTTGTATTTGAGCAGAACTTCATGTAAGTGCCCTCACAAAAGTCACCTCTAAGGCAGTCATATAAGGAAAGGAAAATCTGCTTAAGAGACTGACACAGCCAAAGTGAATACTTTTCCCAGTTAGCACTTGAAGAAGAAAATATCATAATATTTAAACCAGTTTTGAAAACTTTCCATGAAAATAGGGGAAGGGGAAAAAAAAACATAAAACACTAGTTGAATACAGAAAGAGGCCAAAGAGAGTTCAGTTACCATAGAGATTATTACTGGCAATTGGTACTCAACAGCAGATTGGGATCTGTTACAATATTTTTATTAATCTTTTCTCTTAATTGGTTATTTATGTATTTTGGATCCATCTCTGTGCTATGTCCAGATTTTACTCTTTACCTGTCACTCTTTTTGACATGAAGCAGTAATGACTGTGCCAGATATCAGGCGTTTCCTCGATTTGTAAACATTAGCAGGGGTCACGAGCACATAAAACACCACGTGGACAAGTCACTGCGCTGGGCTTTGGCTGGCAAAGGAGGAGGGAGAAGCACCACAAACACACTCAGTCCCTGCGAGGCTTCACCACAAACACTCCTCCGTGCAGACCCTTATCGCCATTATAATCGTGATGATTTTTTGTAAGTACAGCAGAGAGGATGCAGAATGCCTTCTCCCTTTTGAATTTTCTCTCGTGTATATGCAAATCCAGTCATTTAACACACACACGTCCCAGGGCATAAGCCGGTAACTTAGGAAATATCCCATTGTAAAGCCTTTCCCTCTCCTTCCTCTCTTCCCTTCCTAAAGATTCATCCTGTTGCCCGCGTGTGTTGCAGCAACTGAAAACGCCCAGCCTTTTTAGAGCCACTTCAGTGGAAGTACGCTTGAGGGCCAATGTTAAGGGGCTTTTTTAATCAATCAGCTTCTAAAAATTCATGTCTTAATTCTTTTAAGAGTGCCCAGTCCTGTACACGCCCTATGTTAAGTGCATTTTAAAATGCTGCTAGCTTATTTTCTTTTCTGCCACACCATTTGCCTTTAGGGAGATATTTTTTCAGGATGCCTGACATCAGCCAGAGCCAGCTGGAGTTTCATCCCCTTTCCCCCTCTCATCCCCAGCCGGTTGCTCCCTGCTGCATCTCCTGCCTTTCCGTGGCAGGGAGATGCCAGGCAGGGAATCTGGCTACAGGGAGTGCTCTCAACTGCACAGTGGGAGCAAAGTATACTAAAAAAAAAAAAAAAAAAGGGGAAGAAGTGACACCATGTTTTTTTCGCCTCTAATCTCCTTTAGTTATCATGATCTCAAGGGTTATTTGTAATGATAGTAGGCACTGCATTTCAGATGGAAATGTGATTTTCCAAGCTGACGGTGTCACTTTAAGTAAACAAAGTTAATTTCGCTTCCTGCTATGCAAGGCCTAATCTCATTACCCAAACCACAAGTAGCATAACAGAAGATATTCCCATCTGTCAAAAGAACTTAAAATAAAGGTGGAAATTGTTTTTATGTTTCGTCCCTCTTCTTCCCCCCAAATACCTCGATGGACATTAATTATCACATCAGATCTATTTAAACCTGTTCAGATCCCCCTGCCTCTGCCTGTGGTTCCTTTTGCGTGTGAGGTGCCTCTAGAATAATAGTGTTTATGCTGCATCTTAGTGTTAATGCTCAGTTTTGATGAGCTGTAGCCAAAAGCTGTGAGACGGGTGGCTGACCCGTTCCCCTTGCTGCATTCTGTTCTAAGGAGGCAGAAACCAGGTGACATCAGGCTGGCTCGAGGGTCTCCCAGCAGTGATTGAGATTATGCTCAGCCCCTTTCCCACCTCGAATGAAGAGAGGTAACCTCTGAGCCAGAGACAGTCCAACGGGGAGCAAGGGGGTGAGGCCTGGGTGTGCTGAACCTCTGCCTACAGCTCCAGGGGATTCATCAACCTGCTGCACACACGCCTGTAGTTGGGGTGGTCTTGGCCTCACTGAAGCAACATGAAATGGCAGAGCCAGGCAAGCCCCAGTGCCATGTCACTGACACTGCACAGAGCCAGGTTGAGGGCTCACTGCTGTATTGAGTTTTTCCAGCCTCAGCACACTCAGACTGCTGCCGGCGGGCAGAGCGGATGGGACCGAGCAGTGTTGTGCTGAAGGGAGCTCAGCCACTTGGCCATCCTAGGCCTTAAAAGGCAGACCAGTGCTGAAGAGCAATCCCAGACCAGCAGGAACCAGTGCAGCACTGGTGAATGCAAGGGGGGATCTAGCACTGGGTACCAGGGCAGGACCTGTGGCGCTGATGTGCATCTTCCAGCACTCATGGAGCAATGCACTCAGTCCCTTGCCGTTTCCACTGGTGTAAATCCAGAACAGCTTCCCTGGATTTTGCACAGTGTGAGTTCATTATGATTTACATGGGAAGGAGAATCAAGGAATTGGCCTTGAAGACACCAGCAGGAGCAGGCCCCAACGTTCCCAGGTCTGACTTTAAGCAGAAGAAAATCCAAACATGCTATCTAGTAATTCTTAGCTCATTTCAAACCAGCAGCTACCAATCATAAGGGTATCATTCATAAAACTCTCCAACAACAGTGTTTTTCATCCCCCTCTTCATTTAAAATGACCTTTATGTGATGATAACGTCTGCCTTGCTGAGCCTTAATTGCTTAATTAGAGAAGCAGGTTCCCTTAGACAAACATTTTTTTTTAACTGTATTTTTTTCTTGCAAGTATGCTGTTTTCTTTCATTTTAAACTCATCAGCAGTATTTTAAAAGCTTTAAAAAGACACTTTCAAGTGGCTATATTTTGTTAGTTTATTTATCTATTAGTCTTTTGAAGGTTTTGTTTTCCAGTCTCTTCCTAAGAGGTATTTACAGCAGGAACCTTTCCCATTAGGAATTTCTCTCTCTTTCACTACCACACTTGCATAGCACTTTGCAAAAAATGCTGGGTTTTGTTGCACAGCTGTTATAAGTTCTGGGTGTGATTGGGGAATTTATTTATCATGGGCAAGTTGTTAGGGCTGAGCAAAATATCCTGCACCTGTTTTACATCTGGAGAACAGAGTTCCTGTCTTCACCGAGAGCTCCTGTGAGCCTTGCTCTGTGCTCTGACTGCTGTGTTCTCCTCAAGCTGGACTTACGCAGAAGGTTTGGGGTTATTTTCTTTCTTATATGGGCCTTTTGAGCAGTATTAACCTATTTTTGTAGCGGTGTTTTTAAGATCTAGCCAATCAATCTATTACTGTATGGTTGCTTCTGACTGCATGATTGTTGATAGCTCAAAAGCAGTTGATTGACTCATTTGTTCTGAAAAGCCATACAGGTTTTGCCTTAGGTTGGATTTATTGGGATAGCATTTAATAATGTGCTACACGGAAAGCAGGAGCTTCCAGAGGTGACTTGTGCTGATGCTAATCAGAGAGGTTACACCAAAACAGTATTTCTAAGGTAAATGCTGGGTCTGGAGGGGCTACATTCGTGCAAAAGCCTCTGCCACAGCCAAGGCAGCAAGAGTGGTGTTAGAGATGCTGCAAACAGCCCAGTTAGAAACAAGAAGAAACACATAAGATGCCCCAGCCCTGAGAAACCACAGATATTTTTCCCCAGCAACAAATGTCCCCTTTCTGTGTTCTTTCTAAAATAATACCTTGCTGAAAGTAGAGAACATCACCATAAAAAGGTGAGTGATAAATGACTAAGATGGGAAAAATGGACCCGAAGTGACTTTAGGTGAGATTGGCAATTAAATTACTTAGATCACTTATGATGGTAAAGTGAGAAAGTTTGGACTCTATTCATAAAAGGACCTTGGACTCATTTTTGGAGTTTTGGAATACAGAAGGAATTTCAAAGGCAACTTGGCTGCCTCTTCCCTTTCTGTTTCTGCTGCAATAACATAACGCCTTGAGCTGCCGGTTGTGATTGTGTCCCTGTTGCTTTTAGCACAGTACAGGCAAGCAATGGGGAATGCTTCTCTCCACTAAAAGTAGCAACCCCTGTACCCAGGATGAAGGAAGCACTGTCATCCTCACTCAGGGAGTGCATAAGGGAAAGAAATATTAATGGCCACACTATGTAGTAAAGTCTAATGAGTAAAAAGAAGCTCATAGTCATATGATGAAATGTGGTAGGCAAGAGGTGTGGTAAACAGTGTCCTTCTGTGACACCAATGAGCATGAGATATTTTCAGGACTGTGAAAGTATTTAAGAACTTTGCTTACACTCATTTCAACCTAAATGCTTTTCAAGATCTCAGCCATTCTGTCCAGGCTCTTTATCTCTTTGCTAATAAAAATCCAGAGCACGACAAGAGTTGATTGCAAAAGGTGATATGGCTTGTCTTTGGGTAGGTCTACACGGTATTTTGGGCAGGCTTTCTTTGCTCAAGCTCCAAGCCAGCAAAAAGCCAGGTGGCTGTGTTGGCATGATGCTGAGCACTAGGTAATGCATCTGATGGAAAGCAGGGTTTATTAGCTTGGCACCATGCTCACTGAATTTCAAGGGGTTTGGATAAGTTCTGGCTGGCGTCCCATTGGGTCAGACTTACCCCTTGCTATATGTGCCTAAGGTAACAGGGGAGTATGCAATCCTGGTCTTGCTGATTTGCAAAATTCATGTGTAGCTTGCAATGTTATACTTGTGGTTTTTTTCAAAAGCTTGTGTCGCTTAAGTACAGGGAAAGAAGTGAAGAGTACATTTTGAGGTGGGGCAGGAGGTTTGTGTGTGTGGCCAGAAAAAGTACTTGCAAATGGCAAAAATTGATGTTTCCCTAACAAAGGCCAAAAACACTTAGAAATGATCTATGTATAATATATTTGTTGTAGCCTGAAGTCATAGAGGGATGTGACTTTCAGGAAAAAAATGGATAGAAGTTGCAGTTTTGAAAATATGTATTTTACTGTAGGGCATTTTCAAAGGCTTTTTTATTGTGTTCACATCCACTACTTCACTTATACTTTTTACTTCCCATGTATTATTCATTATGTCTTTTTTAATAAGTTTTGGGTCAAGCCATTGTTCTTTGCTAATAATTTGTTACAAATAACATCACTTAGATGCAATGTTGGAGCCCCTCTTAAATGACACCTTGTGATTATTGAGGTGCAACCCAAGTAACAGGCAGAATGAAGTCCTTTAGTGAGGTTTGGATTTCTTCCTCCATTTCAGACTGTCTCTTCTTTACCTGATTCTACTCAAAGCTTCAGTAACAGTTAGGTCATGTAGCTATGCCATCACAGTTCCTTGTGAGGAAGGTTCAGAAGTGAGATAAAAGAGTTGTAAAGCAGGGCTAAAGGAGCCAAACTATCTGGATTCAGTTTCTGCCCACGCTATTAAGGCAAATAAATATAAATCAGGGAAAGGTGCATCTGCAGACACGTACAAAGGCACACACCATGTGTGGGATGGAGAAGAAATTGGTGCTTGCATTGCCAGAAGGAAGTATTATCTGCAGCAGGTCTCCCTAAAAGCATTTCTTTACTGAGTAGCCATAGAAAACCAGGGCACTGCCTGACATTCAACATGTGGTTAGAGTCTATCCAGTCTATTGAAAATGTTCTTTTCCTTAAAATTAGGCACAGTCTGATTTACTTTGTTAATCCTGACCTTCATTCTGCAGTGTAGATCTCGAAAAGCACCTTTTTTCCCCATAAATTCAAGAGGAGCTTCTGGTGAGGAGCTGAGTGCCCTGTGGCTGGGTGCCCTTCTTGCTTGACCCTGGTGTGTGAGAAACACACCTTCACAAGGGGGACAGTAAAGCCCATTGCATATAACCTGCTTTGCTAAGTCAGTATTCCTGGCTTTATTCTCCTCCTTTCTCTGCTTTCTCTTTGTCTTTAGACCCTGAAACATATGTAAAAGTTCATATTTAATTCAGCCCACCTTTGTAATAAATTAATTTCTAAGAAATATCTGACTGAGCTGCGTTAAAAAGGAACTTGGTCTGTGCAGCATGTGAGCACTATCAGGTTACATCATTATGATCAACAATCGTTTTGGTATTTAAACAAAAGAGGAAACATTTTTCTGTGTCATAAGGTATGTTTCCGAGACCATACATCCTATTAAGGCAAAATAGGGCTGGCGACAAAGTCTGTTTGATTGGATCTGGGATCTGCCAATTTCTAATGAATGGAAAGAGAAAGGCAGGAGCAGTAGAGTTGAAAATCAACTAGAATTTCTTCTTCTTCTACTGCTTGTATAAGACTGCTCTCTGTAGCTTCAGCGGTGGAATTCATTACTGGGGATAAGAACAGAGATTAGGTTAAAAGAGCTTTTCACTGACAAGACCTTGTTCACAATGGAGTGCTTTCACTCATTCCTTTCAGGTTTGAAGTTTTCTGACTGTATACAGTGGGTGATATATTGTTATAATAGTTTGTATTACAGTAGTGGCCAAAGGCAACAGAAGCATCCATTTTGCTGGATACTTTACATATGCACATTAAAAAATAATCTCTGCACAAAATGTCCACAGGATTTTATTTCTCTCTAGTGTTTCTTTCTCTTTTTTAAAGGAGTATCTGGTTTATGGTTGCAGTTTTGAAAACTGTTACCTCGTTGAACAGTTTAGACTAAGCATGAGTCAAAGACAGCCTCTTTTTTTATAACTCAACCTTCCAAAGTCTGCTATAAATGCAAATAGCGGAGAGATGCCCCAATGTTAAGATGCTGATACTCGCATAGTATAGAAAGTGCCAGTGTAATATGTGTGAAATAACTTTATCACAGGCCATTTTGTAAGTTCTCTTCAGAAGAGACAGTTTCCCGAAGTAAAAATGTGTAAACTGTATGCAAAATTGAGACGTTTAAAAGAAAAAGGAAAAAGAGCAAAACTAATTACAATTGCAGTTACTGTAATTCTGTTCCTTCAATCTTTTTGCAAGACTTCCCTTAGTTGAACAAAGGAACCCAAGTGAAGTGCTGTTCTGTTGACTCTGCATTCTGCAAACCAAAACCAGGTGAGCCCCTGTCGAGACTTCCCTGTGCTCTGCCTGCTACCCCTTTTGGCAAATACTAAACTTAGTTTTAAGCACCAATTAAAGAGTTGCTGAGGACTAGGGCCTGATCCTTTTCTCGTGAAGGAGCTCCTCTGAACTCAGACAATTCACTCCTGTCTATAAATGAGAGCAGAATTGGGACATATGGCACTGTATCAAAAGATCTATTAGATCTCTCAATACAACAAACACATCTTTTGAAGTTGTTTAGCTGTTTCTAGAGCAAAGTAAGAACTTCAGAGAGAACACTTTGACTATTGGGCGAAAAGGAATCCTTTTTTAATTCTTCTCCCTGCCCTTCCACCCTCTTCCCTTCCTTCTTTTCCCTATTTGACTTTTCTTCTGTTAAATATTTTTGTGAAGGAATCTTTAAAGTCAGGTCTACAGTAAAACCTTCTAGCAGCATAGTAATTTTGGTTAGGGGTGTCATAAAAAAAAAAAAAAAAAAGGGGAAGAAACATGTTTTTTTCGCCTCTAATCTCCTTTAGTTATCATGATCTCAAGGGTTATTTGTAATGATAGTAGGCACTGCATTTCAGATGGAAATGTGATTTTCCAAGCTGACGGTGTCACTTTAAGTAAACAAAGTTAATTTCGCTTCCTGCTATGCAAGGCCTAATCTCATTACCCAAACCACAAGTAGCATAACAGAAGATATTCCCATCTGTCAAAAGAACTTAAAATAAAGGTGGAAATTGTTTTTATGTTTCGTCCCTCTTCTTCCCCCCAAATACCTCGATGGACATTAATTATCACATCAGATCTATTTAAACCTGTTCAGATCCCCCTGCCTCTGCCTGTGGTTCCTTTTGCGTGTGAGGTGCCTCTAGAATAATAGTGTTTATGCTGCATCTTAGTGTTAATGCTCAGTTTTGATGAGCTGTAGCCAAAAGCTGTGAGACGGGTGGCTGACCCGTTCCCCTTGCTGCATTCTGTTCTAAGGAGGCAGAAACCAGGTGACATCAGGCTGGCTCGAGGGTCTCCCAGCAGTGATTGAGATTATGCTCAGCCCCTTTCCCACCTCGAATGAAGAGAGGTAACCTCTGAGCCAGAGACAGTCCAACGGGGAGCAAGGGGGTGAGGCCTGGGTGTGCTGAACCTCTGCCTACAGCTCCAGGGGATTCATCAACCTGCTGCACACACGCCTGTAGTTGGGGTGGTCTTGGCCTCACTGAAGCAACATGAAATGGCAGAGCCAGGCAAGCCCCAGTGCCATGTCACTGACACTGCACAGAGCCAGGTTGAGGGCTCACTGCTGTATTGAGTTTTTCCAGCCTCAGCACACTCAGACTGCTGCCGGCGGGCAGAGCGGATGGGACCGAGCAGTGTTGTGCTGAAGGGAGCTCAGCCACTTGGCCATCCTAGGCCTTAAAAGGCAGACCAGTGCTGAAGAGCAATCCCAGACCAGCAGGAACCAGTGCAGCACTGGTGAATGCAAGGGGGGATCTAGCACTGGGTACCAGGGCAGGACCTGTGGCGCTGATGTGCATCTTCCAGCACTCATGGAGCAATGCACTCAGTCCCTTGCCGTTTCCACTGGTGTAAATCCAGAACAGCTTCCCTGGATTTTGCACAGTGTGAGTTCATTATGATTTACATGGGAAGGAGAATCAAGGAATTGGCCTTGAAGACACCAGCAGGAGCAGGCCCCAACGTTCCCAGGTCTGACTTTAAGCAGAAGAAAATCCAAACATGCTATCTAGTAATTCTTAGCTCATTTCAAACCAGCAGCTACCAATCATAAGGGTATCATTCATAAAACTCTCCAACAACAGTGTTTTTCATCCCCCTCTTCATTTAAAATGACCTTTATGTGATGATAACGTCTGCCTTGCTGAGCCTTAATTGCTTAATTAGAGAAGCAGGTTCCCTTAGACAAACATTTTTTTTTAACTGTATTTTTTTCTTGCAAGTATGCTGTTTTCTTTCATTTTAAACTCATCAGCAGTATTTTAAAAGCTTTAAAAAGACACTTTCAAGTGGCTATATTTTGTTAGTTTATTTATCTATTAGTCTTTTGAAGGTTTTGTTTTCCAGTCTCTTCCTAAGAGGTATTTACAGCAGGAACCTTTCCCATTAGGAATTTCTCTCTCTTTCACTACCACACTTGCATAGCACTTTGCAAAAAATGCTGGGTTTTGTTGCACAGCTGTTATAAGTTCTGGGTGTGATTGGGGAATTTATTTATCATGGGCAAGTTGTTAGGGCTGAGCAAAATATCCTGCACCTGTTTTACATCTGGAGAACAGAGTTCCTGTCTTCACCGAGAGCTCCTGTGAGCCTTGCTCTGTGCTCTGACTGCTGTGTTCTCCTCAAGCTGGACTTACGCAGAAGGTTTGGGGTTATTTTCTTTCTTATATGGGCCTTTTGAGCAGTATTAACCTATTTTTGTAGCGGTGTTTTTAAGATCTAGCCAATCAATCTATTACTGTATGGTTGCTTCTGACTGCATGATTGTTGATAGCTCAAAAGCAGTTGATTGACTCATTTGTTCTGAAAAGCCATACAGGTTTTGCCTTAGGTTGGATTTATTGGGATAGCATTTAATAATGTGCTACACGGAAAGCAGGAGCTTCCAGAGGTGACTTGTGCTGATGCTAATCAGAGAGAAGTTACACCAAAACAGCACTTCTAAGGTAAATGCTGGGTCTGGAGGGGCTACATTCGTGCAAAAGCCTCTGCCACAGCCAAGGCAGCAAGAGTGGTGTTAGAGATGCTGCAAACAGCCCAGTTAGAAACAAGAAGAAACACATAAGATGCCCCAGCCCTGAGAAACCACAGATATTTTTCCCCAGCAACAAATGTCCCCTTTCTGTGTTCTTTCTAAAATAATACCTTGCTGAAAGTAGAGAACATCACCATAAAAAGGTGAGTGATAAATGACTAAGATGGGAAAAATGGACCCGAAGTGACTTTAGGTGAGATTGGCAATTAAATTACTTAGATCACTTATGATGGTAAAGTGAGAAAGTTTGGACTCTATTCATAAAAGGACTACATTCGTGCAAAAGCCTCTGCCACAGCCAAGGCAGCAAGAGTGGTGTTAGAGATGCTGCAAACAGCCCAGTTAGAAACAAGAAGAAACACATAAGATGCCCCAGCCCTGAGAAACCACAGATATTTTTCCCCAGCAACAAATGTCCCCTTTCTGTGTTCTTTCTAAAATAATACCTTGCTGAAAGTAGAGAACATCACCATAAAAAGGTGAGTGATAAATGACTAAGATGGGAAAAATGGACCCGAAGTGACTTTAGGTGAGATTGGCAATTAAATTACTTAGATCACTTATGATGGTAAAGTGAGAAAGTTTGGACTCTACAATCTTGGCAATTAAGTTACTTAGATCACTTATGATGGTAAAATGAGAAAGTTTGGACTCTATTCATAAAAGGACCTTGGACTCGTTTTTGGTGTCTTGAAATACAGAAGGAATTTCAAAGGCAACTTGGCTGCCTCTTCCCTTTCTGTTTCTGCTGCAATAACATAACGCCTTGAGCTGCCGGTTGTGATTGTGTCCCTGTTGCTTTTAGCACAGTACAGGCAAGCAATGGGGAATGCTTCTCTCCACTAAAAGTAGCAACCCCTGTACCCAGGATGAAGGAAGCACTGTCATCCTCACTCAGGGAGTGCATAAGGATATTTCTGCCCAGCAACAAATATCCCCTTTCTGTGTTCTTTCTAAAATAATACCTTGCTGAAATTAGAGAACATCACCATAAAAAGGTGAGTGATAAATGACTAAGATGGGAAAAATGGACCCGAAGTGACTTTAGGCAATCTTGGCAATTAAGTTACTTAGATCACTTATGATGGTAAAATGAGAAAGTTTGGACTCTATTCATAAAAGGACCTTGGACTCGTTTTTGGTGTCTTGAAATACAGAAGGAATTTCAAAGGCAACTTGGCTGCCTCTTCCCTTTTTGTTACTGCTGCAATAACATAACGCCTTGAGCCGCCGGTTGTGATTGTGTCCCTGTTGCTTTTAGCACAGTACAGGCAAGCAATGGGGAACGCTTCTTTCCACTAAAACTAGCAACCCCTGTACCCAGGATGAAGGAAACACTGTCATCCTCACTCAGGGAGTGCATAAGGGAAAGAAATATTAATGGCCACACTATGTAGTAAAGTCTAATGAGTAAAAAGAAGCTCATAGTCATATGATGAAATGTGGTAGGCAAGAGGTGTGGTAAACAGTGTCCTTCTGTGACACCAATGAGCATGAGATATTTTCAGGACTGTGAAAGTATTTAAGAACTTTGCTTACACTCATTTCAACCTAAATGCTTTTCAAGATCTCAGCCATTCTGTCCAGGCTCTTTATCTCTTTGCTAATAAAAATCCAGAGCACGACAAGAGTTGATTGCAAAAGGTGATATGGCTTCTCTTTGGGTAGGTCTACACGGTATTTTGGGCAGGCTTTCTTTGCTCAAGCTCCAAGCCAGCAAAAAGCCAGGTGGCTGTGTTGGCATGATGCTGAGCACTAGGTAATGCATCTGATGGAAAGCAGGGTTTATTAGCTTGGCACCACGCTCACTGAATTTCAAGGGGTTTGGATAAGTTCTGGCTGGCGTCCCATTGGGTCAGACTTACCCCTTGCTATATGTGCCTAAGGTAACAGGGGAGTATGCAATCCTGGTCTTGCTGATTTGCAAAATTCATGTGTAGCTTGCAATGTTATACTTGTGGTTTTTTTCAAAAGCTTGTGTCACTTAAGTACAGGGAAAGAAGTGAAGAGTACATTTTGAGGTGGGGCAGGAGGTTTGTGTGTGTGGCCAGAAAAAGTACTTGCAAATGGCAAAAATTGATGTTTTCCTAACAAAGGCCAAAAACACTTAGAAATGATCTATGTATAATATATTTGTTGTAGCCTGAAGTCATAGAGGGATGTGACTTTCAGGAAAAAAATGGATAGAAGTTGCAGTTTTGAAAATATGTATTTTACTGTAGGGCATTTTCAAAGGCTTTTTTATTGTGTTCACATCCACTACTTCACTTATACTTTTTACTTCCCATGTATTATTCATTATGTCTTTTTTAATAAGTTTTGGGTCAAGCCATTGTTCTTTGCTAATAATTTGTTACAAATAACATCACTTAGATGCAATGTTGGAGCCCCTCTTAAATGACACCTTGTGATTATTGAGGTGCAACCCAAGTAACAGGCAGAATGAAGTCCTTTAGTGAGGTTTGGATTTCTTCCTCCATTTCAGACTGTCTCTTCTTTACCTGATTCTACTCAAAGCTTCAGTAACAGTTAGGTCATGTAGCTATGCCATCACAGTTCCTTGTGAGGAAGGTTCAGAAGTGAGATAAAAGAGTTGTAAAGCAGGGCTAAAGGAGCCAAACTATCTGGATTCAGTTTCTGCCCACGCTATTAAGGCAAATAAATATAAATCAGGGAAAGGTGCATCTGCAGACACGTACAAAGGCACACACCATGTGTGGGATGGAGAAGAAATTGGTGCTTGCATTGCCAGAAGGAAGTATTATCTGCAGCAGGTCTCCCTAAAAGCATTTCTTTACTGAGTAGCCATAGAAAACCAGGGCACTGCCTGACATTCAACATGTGGTTAGAGTCTATCCAGTCTATTGAAAATGTTCTTTTCCTTAAAATTAGGCACAGTCTGATTTACTTTGTTAATCCTGACCTTCATTCTGCAGTGTAGATCTCGAAAAGCACCTTTTTTCCCCATAAATTCAAGAGGAGCTTCTGGTGAGGAGCTGAGTGCCCTGTGGCTGGGTGCCCTTCTTGCTTGACCCTGGTGTGTGAGAAACACACCTTCACAAGGGGGACAGTAAAGCCCATTGCATATAACCTGCTTTGCTAAGTCAGTATTCCTGGCTTTATTCTCCTCCTTTCTCTGCTTTCTCTTTGTCTTTAGACCCTGAAACATATGTAAAAGTTCATATTTAATTCAGCCCACCTTTGTAATAAATTAATTTCTAAGAAATATCTGACTGAGCTGCGTTAAAAAGGAACTTGGTCTGTGCAGCATGTGAGCACTATCAGGTTACATCATTATGATCAACAATCGTTTTGGTATTTAAACAAAAGAGGAAACATTTTTCTGTGTCATAAGGTATGTTTCCGAGACCATACATCCTATTAAGGCAAAATAGGGCTGGCGACAAAGTCTGTTTGATTGGATCTGGGATCTGCCAATTTCTAATGAATGGAAAGAGAAAGGCAGGAGCAGTAGAGTTGAAAATCAACTAGAATTTCTTCTTCTTCTACTGCTTGTATAAGACTGCTCTCTGTAGCTTCAGCGGTGGAATTCATTACTGGGGATAAGAACAGAGATTAGGTTAAAAGAGCTTTTCACTGACAAGACCTTGTTCACAATGGAGTGCTTTCACTCATTCCTTTCAGGTTTGAAGTTTTCTGACTGTATACAGTGGGTGATATATTGTTATAATAGTTTGTATTACAGTAGTGGCCAAAGGCAACAGAAGCATCCATTTTGCTGGATACTTTACATATGCACATTAAAAAATAATCTCTGCACAAAATGTCCACAGGATTTTATTTCTCTCTAGTGTTTCTTTCTCTTTTTTAAAGGACTATCTGGTTTATGGTTGCAGTTTTGAAAACTGTTACCTCGTTGAACAGTTTAGACTAAGCATGAGTCAAAGACAGCCTCTTTTTTTATAACTCAACCTTCCAAAGTCTGCTATAAATGCAAATAGCGGAGAGATGCCCCAATGTTAAGATGCTGATACTCGCATAGTATAGAAAGTGCCAGTGTAATATGTGTGAAATAACTTTATCACAGGCCATTTTGTAAGTTCTCTTCAGAAGAGACAGTTTCCCGAAGTAAAAATGTGTAAACTGTATGCAAAATTGAGACGTTTAAAAGAAAAAGGAAAAAGAGCAAAACTAATTACAATTGCAGTTACTGTAATTCTGTTCCTTCAATCTTTTTGCAAGACTTCCCTTAGTTGAACAAAGGAACCCAAGTGAAGTGCTGTTCTGTTGACTCTGCATTCTGCAAACCAAAACCAGGTGAGCCCCTGTCGAGACTTCCCTGTGCTCTGCCTGCTACCCCTTTTGGCAAATACTAAACTTAGTTTTAAGCACCAATTAAAGAGTTGCTGAGGACTAGGGCCTGATCCTTTTCTCGTGAAGGAGCTCCTCTGAACTCAGACAATTCACTCCTGTCTATAAATGAGAGCAGAATTGGGACATATGGCACTGTATCAAAAGATCTATTAGATCTCTCAATACAACAAACACATCTTTTGAAGTTGTTTAGCTGTTTCTAGAGCAAAGTAAGAACTTCAGAGAGAACACTTTGACTATTGGGCGAAAAGGAATCCTTTTTTAATTCTTCTCCCTGCCCTTCCACCCTCTTCCCTTCCTTCTTTTCCCTATTTGACTTTTCTTCTGTTAAATATTTTTGTGAAGGAATCTTTAAAGTCAGGTCTACAGTAAAACCTTCTAGCAGCATAGTAATTTTGGTTAGGGGTGTCATTCCTTTTTTTATAGCACTTCTATATTGGCACAACCTTCAGCATAGGTTCAGCTGTACTGAAAAAAAAAGTGATTTTGCTGATATAGCTTATTTCATTGAGGGAGGTAGTAAAAACTTAACTGCTAAAAACACTCTTTTGGCAGGATGAGCTGCATCTGTACTAGCAGGGTTTGCTGTTGTGGCTGTCTCTGTAAAATGTAGGGTTGGCCAACAACTTCACCCTCAAAAGTAGTCGTGTTGTAATGTGCTTTCTTTGAACTTATTTGGCCTCCATATGCTGAAGAAAGGATGGTTGTAGCATAGTAAATTCACAAGACTGAAACAAGCTTCATAGTGATTAAATTCAACTCCCTAAACATAATTTAGGCAACTCCCCAGCTTGACTTATGCAACTTAATCTCATCTGGTAAAAAGTGTAGCTGTGCTAAATGGAAAACCCATGTCTCTGACACTCTTCCCCTTTCCTTGATGATAATATTATAATGAAGATATTATTTTAATATGCCACAATTTCTCACACATATTCTTCACACAATATGGGTGAAACAAACATCCTACTGCCTGTCTCAGTGCTGTAGATGTTCAGGACCTTGGCTACAAAGCATTTTGACGTTTTGGTCCATAAGGGGCATGAACAATGTTGATACCAGTTTAAGAGGGCTCTCTGGCCAGTTTGTACTTGTGAAACTGTAGCACCACTTACTGGTTTTGCTGGAGAAATTCCAGCCAGCAAAGCTTGGCAATGTTGTTTAGCTTCTGCTGTCATCATAAGTGTTTCCTGAGAGCTGCAAAGATGTACTCCTTCCTTACCCTGCTTGCTGTAGCCCAAAGGATCAAAGATAAGGATTATAATGGTTATGTTCAAGCAGACGAGTTGTTGATTGGGATTTATCCTTTTAAATATGTGTAAGTCATAGAAAGCTTTGCAGTCAGAAATATTGACTTCATTGATCCATGCCAAGAGCAGAAGAAACCCATGTGGGCTGAAGTGGAAAGGCTGTGCGAGATGCTTATAATAAAGATGTTATCTGATAAATAAGATATTGCTTTATTCCTGACGAAGGAAAATTAGAAATCCAGACTTTAAGTACACCGTCCAGTTCATGCCAAGCTAACTGTGGCAGCATTAGTCTTCTGTGATCAATATTCAGTATTAGGACCTTTCATTCCTGTTTCTGGTCAAATGAGATAGCGACACAGGTCCTGGTTCTGCATAGTTTATGGGTTTTACAAGGAGAACATCCGAATGAATCAACTTCGGGAGCATAATGAACTATAAATGCAGAGAACATCACCTTCATCACTCAGGATGAAGTGAATGCAGTGTAGGTCACGATATTGCCTTTGGAAACAGCTAAAATCCCCTGTCTGATTAGCTGAGATTGCAGAGGCTGACAAGGGAGCCAAGTGGGGTTAAAGGTGTTCAACATAAGTGGAGAGAGAATTGTCACAAGTGGGGCCATCCCTTAAGATTGGCTGGAGAGTCTGAAAGTACAGGTTCACGTGAATAAACAAACAAACAAGAAATCCTAAAGGAACAATGGAGTGGCTGCTGCAGGCACAGCAGCGGCTGGGAGCCCTCCCGAGGGAGATGCTCACATGTGGCCCGCAGGGATGCGATTGCAGAGGGGGATGTTATTGCATCTGGGTCTTCTGCCCCATCTGGAGCAATATCAGCTTATCAGCCTGCAAATACAAAGTAGAGGAAGGAGGGAACTATGTCAAAAATATGTCTCCTGGTATTGTAGGGACTACTGCAGACTCGGGAAGAGGGTCGGTTTACAACCATTCTGGCCATTATCCATTTTCTCCTCCATCGGTGACAAGGCTGTTCTGCCCAGCTCGTGTAGGAAGAAACTCACCCCATATCTGCAAATGGTCCTCTCCTTTAAAAACACAAACTTCTGTGTTTTCTGCAGTACCTCCTCGGTCGTCCCCCTGCCTTAAACTTTTGAACCCTCTTAGCAAGCGCACTGTGGGCAGGGAAAGGGGGGAGTCCTTACCCCCACGGAAAAAAAACCCCGATCTGAAGAATTCTCAAGGGGACAATTGAGCACTATCAAACACAACTGCAGTAATACTTTACTGTCTGCTGCAGATATTGAGCCCTCATTGCAGTAATTGTCACGGTGACAGAGCTGGGAACACTTGCTGTAATTAGGACAGTTGTTTTGTCATGTGTAACGATCTGAAGAGAAGCAAGGAAAAGAGGCGAATGAGCACTAATCTGCTCTAGTGTAGTGAAGGAGAACCATGCACGCACACACAAAATACAGCACGGCTGCTAATATATTGTAAATTCAGATGAGCAGGCATTTTGAGAAGGTGAAGAAATAAATGTTAAAACAATACATCTATTCAGGGGAATTTATGCTCTCTCAGGTGTCTGACTGTATCTGAAATAGCAAGTGCAGATGTTTTTCTGTAGAGATTTTTTTTTGAAGGTGATCCTGGTGATATCTAAAAAAAAAATCTGCAACCAAAACCATGTGTGCACACGTATATAGATATAGACATGTGTGTAGACACATGTATAAATACATTTTTAGCAAACTTCCATGGGTAGCATGTATCTTCCTCCAGTTTGCTGCTCCAGCCCTTCAAGAACATACAGTACAAAATTAAGAAAGCGCGACACTTGGGTGTGTAATGTGTTTTAAGCTATCAGTCAAACTATTTTAATTTCTCTTAAGTAATCACTTCAGCCTTCCACTTTTTTCCATTTCCTCTGTACAGACTAGTATTAAAAATAAGCACTATCTTTTTCTGTTGTTCTCCAAATTACCTTCTATTCTGACTCAGTGAGCCTGTAATGGCTGTTATGGTTGAGGTTTATCTGATGACAAACACTACCCGTGTATCAAAACCTCTTGGGAAATAAGGCTGCAATTCTGGATTTGTAACACCCAGAGCTATAGGGTATCAAATACCTCTTGGGTATTAAGGAGGTAAGCGTTAAGCATACAAAACAAGACTGTACTATGGATTTCTACAAAATTAGGATCATTTTGAAGCCAATCACCTCTTAGATAAACTGCCCCTCCCTCAATGTCTGATCATGTAATGTTCCAGAATCAATCATGTAATTTGCTTACTTCAAAAATTACCTGTAGGTAGCTCAAAATGCAGCTGAGAAATTAAAGGCAGAATCAATTTATTTGGTAATTATGACCCTCATCTGGTGTAAACCTCATCTCTACAGATTGCTATTACTGTATGGGGTACACTTAGATAACTGCAAGGCTATTCAAACAAGAATTGCACTAACAGTCATTAGAGACAGTAGTATAAATTTTGCTGATTGAAAATTTCCCCTGTAAAGCATTTTTCTTTGAGAAATTAGATTTTCAACTGTTTTTTCTGCTTTCCACAAAAATTTTGACATTTTATTTCACAGCTGGAAAAAATCTGAAAATTTGACATTTAGTGTTCTTTTTTTTAGCATTCATATTTTCAGGTATTTTTTTTAGCTTTCCAGTTTTTACTTTTTAATGAAATTTTTCCTTCACTACTGAAGTCAGAGTTTTACCATCTACTTCAGTAGGACCAGGATTTCACTTTTGATGTAGTAAAACATTAGATCATTCTTGTAAGGATCGTAAATGTCCCTTAGAAGTTATCAACCTGTAACCTGTATTTTAAAAAGGTTACAGGGATGACTCAGGGAACAACAGACTGATCTTGATTCCAAGTAAAACATGATGATTAACCCAGAACTCTATTAACAAAGAATTAGAGGGTAAAATACAATTAATGACAGCCAGCAGGGTTTCAAGGAATATAAATCTTGTCAAATAAACATACTGTCTTTTTGACAGGATTACATATCTACTTGAGAAAGGTAACTCGGACGATGTAAAATACCTGGATTTCTCCAGCGCATTTAACTTAGTCCACCCGATGTTTTGCCTCATTAGGCATTTAAACATGTGTTAGATGTTTTAAATACTGGGTCACCACTGGATCTCTCTGTGTATTGTTAATAGGAGATGCTGATGAAATGCTTCCTCTTTCTAAATTGTACTGGCTATATAATATTTGTACCACTGATCCAAGCAATGATGTAAAATACATTTGGAAAGGCTGCAAGGTGACACGGGACTTGATGGAGCAGTGAATAACGAGGAGAAAAAGTTGCTAAGTAGGAGCAAAATGAATCTGCAGGTTAAGGGGTTTCAGTCCAACAGAATTCATTTTAATACAGGCAGATATAAAGAAAACCCTGCAGGAACAAAGAATATAGATTATAGCTATGGGTTATATCTACTTGTGTCTTGGAGTAGATATATAGATAGGCAGTCACCTCAACTAAGTTTATAGTGCTATGGGGAAAACACTATGCTTCTATAAATAAAACCAATAATAAATTAACTAAGCAAACAAAAAAGAAACAAAACTAAACTAAATAAAGCAAATAAGGGGAGATGATTTTTTTTTCCTCATACGCAGCTTTAATTGGGTCAGAGACTGAAATGTCCACGTTTCAAGAATATGTGGAAACATTCTAAAGAAAAGTTAGAAGAGGTCAGCAGAAATGACCTGAAGGCTGGAAATCCACACTTGCGCTGTGAAGTTTAAAGAACTTGACATATTCAGCTTATCAAAAATACTGAGAGATGTTTTGATTGCTGCATGTAGGCATCCTTACGTGAGAGCCAGCTTCTTAGTCTAGCTGAGAAAGCATATTTAGCTGGATATTTATGTTGACCAAATTTAGCAGTAAAATAATAACGTTATATTAAAATAAGACAAAGTTCCTGGTTGTGAAGGTGATGGAAGCTCACAACAGTTTCTCAAGTGCACTCCTGAGTGCTTTCTTTTCTTCAAAACAGGATTAACTGCCTGTTTGAAGCATATATATAAAATCAAGCTAGATTATGGCAAAATTTTATTGCAAAGACACAGTTTAGAACTGATGTATTTTGTGTGCTTACATATGTGTGCATGTCTGAAGGGACTTCTGCATGTATATGTGTGACAAAGCAACGCAGCTCATTTATGTAAACATTAATTAGTGTTTGTTTCATACAAGGATATTAATGGATGAGATTAGGTGGCTTGTTCAGCTAGACAACCAAATAATCAGTTTGTATAAAGCCCTTTTCTTAGCTTTAAACTAGCTCAGTAAGTGAATATATTGGTATTTACTCTCTTGTCAGGTAGTTAGGTATTTTCTCTACTCTGTGTGTTGAGTATTTACTTCATTAATTTAAAAATTGTTCTAATTTATGGGGTGGGTCTTTTTTTTAAAAAAAAGCTTTCATCAGAATTTCCATTTTATTTCTCAGAGAATTTAGATTTTTTATCTCAACACCAGACTTCTGAGATTTGAGTGTTTTGGGGTCTTTTGATGAAAAGTAAAAAACTTGTACAGCAAGCAGATACCTTTCTTCTGAGAGATTGCCTTAGTTCAAAATCTAATTTCCAAAGGGGATAAAAAAGTTTTCAAACAAGGAAATAATCAGACAGCGCCAGTGTCCTGCATCAGTATCTGAACCTTGCCAGCGCTTCTGTGAGGGAAGGGATTGACAAAATAATTCATTAACAGGAATGTTCTCCTCACGGAGGGGATTGAATAGCTGCATGAGAAACTTTAAAGCCTCCTTTGTGTATCCAAACAGAAACACGGCTCAAAGAAACAAGCATCTACAGCGGTTCGGAGTGCTGTGAACTCTGGGCTATTTGTGGATTGTCTTTGAGAGAAGTTGCTCTTGATTTAAGAGTACATCCTAATACACCAGCAGACTGGAGACTGGGGAGACTGGCAAGGGAGAAAATAGTGAGGAGAGTTTGCCTGGCAACAAAGGCATAGCAATTTGCTCTGGCGTTGTTGTGGAAAGAAGATGCTTTTGTGAGTAGAGAGACATGTGATAAATGTAGCATGAAAGCACCGCGGAAGCAATTGTTCTCCTGAACTCAGCTCTGGTCTGCTCTGACTCGCAGTGGTCAAGGTCTGAAAGGAGGAGATCTGTTGCAAGTCTTGCATTTAACAAAGCGACTTGAGAGACTTCCTTCCCTGCAGATACCCCCCTTGCCTGTGTCTGCAGTTGCCGCGATTGTGCCGGGGCCTTAGGAGTTTTGCGTTGATGAGGGGAACCGCAGCAGAGCTCTGAGCAAGGGCAAGCTTTACAAATTCTAAGACAATGATTTTGGTGAGTACAGTTCAGTGCAACCGAAAAATGTCATCCATGGCTCTGTTTGCCAGCCTGATTCGACACCTACATCTGTTCTCGGTATCGTGCTACGTTTTGGGACATTTTCAGTTGTGGTGCCTGTGCCATGCTGGAAACCCGACAGTTGTTTCTGATGCTTTTTATCAGCCTCCCCTGTGCATTTGAGAGTGACAGTAGGTCAAAGGTATTTACCAGTCACCTGAGGCTGCTCTGATCCTTACCCAAAAGGTATTTATGCCGACATCCTCACTGGGACCGTTACCCACTGCCCCCCTTGCTGTTTGTCCACCCTGCGGTTTGTCATTATGCTAAAAGACGAGCTCTCTGGGATATGAGTGGTCTCTGGGTCACTCCCTGGACCCCAATTTGCAATTTAACCTTCCCAGCTGCCTGTGGTGGCCGCTGTGGTTTGTGGTGGGTGCTGTTCCTGCAGGTGCCTTCCCAAGCCTCCCAACACTGCGCGCAGGCTCCAGCAATCAGCAACCCGGCTCTTATTAAGAAGCAGTGGATTTTCCTTAAACTCTGATTAACCAATTATGTTGGTTCTGATTTAAATTCTTCTGTCATATATTTCACCATAGGACAGAGCAGTTTGCTGAATTTAAAGAGGACTGCCACAGTTGAGCAAATGAATGAGATGTTTTCTTAAAATAACTATTTATACATGTAAATCTCTCTCTGGATCTTCTAAACACTTCGCATCTCTCCCTCTAACTCATGCAGTGGCATCTCTCTCTGTCATGCATGTCGCATAGAACCAGATTGTAAAATCCAAAGAGCAGAGGGCATGTCTCTCTTCCTTTTGTACAATGCCATGTAGTGGCTGGAAGGATGAGGAAGAGATAATATTTTTCTGCCAGGGACTCAGCAAATTAAAAAGGCTTCTCCCTAATAGAAATTAAATTTGAGACACTATGTTTATTTTGAAACAGCCAAGTTAATATTTATCTGAAATTGGTTTTAGAAAATTGGTTATTTTTTTTTTCTGTTTGAAAGTACAGTTTCAGCCCAAACAAATATTATCATGTAATAACATTACTGGAAGTTTCTGGTTTTCAATTTCTGTTTGGAAGTATGGGTTCAATGTAGCTTTGGAGGAAAAAAAAATGCAGTTGTTAGAGTCACAATGAAATGAAAATTTGTAGTGTGAAACAGAACATTAAATCCATGGGGAATTTCCTATGCAGTTTTAAATGACAGATACAAATGTTCATGGGTTGGTTTTTTTTTTTTTTCAGAGATTAAAAAAAATTAAGAAAAAATTTGTCTAGTAGCAACAATTAAATCTTTCAAGTTAATTTCTAAGTTAACTGAAAGGGGTATGAACATTTGTAATTGTAAGGTGGTAATTTGTTCATGCAACAAAACAAAACAGCTGCTAAGAATAGCTAATATACATACCTTTCACTTATCTCCTTTTAATATGAAAAGTATTTTCTGTATTGTCTGGCTTTCAAATTTATTTTCCCAGATTGGGAATAAAGTAAATTAAACTGTACAAAGCAAGTGCTCCAATGCAGTTTACTGCTACCTACTTAAAGCCTTCAAGTGAGGCACCTGTGGATATATATTTAGCTTTCTGCCTTTTGTGGAAATCGTTAGATGGCCTAGAAGGGAAGACAAATGGCATGTCAGAGTTCCTGGGAATCTGACAGGTACCTGTAAGGGACACGGTGTCCACCGTTGCTTTTGTCAAAAAGAAGAGGTATTTTGTGTTGCAATGAAAAATAGCAGATGGTGGGGGTAGCTCTTACTTTTCTCTGTCAGGGAAGAGGATGGAAGAATGGGGCAGAAGACTTGGAATAAAGGTATTTTGGATGGGTACTGGAAAGCTGGCACCATTGCACCCACGTGGTGGACAGGTCTGGCAGAACAGGGCTGGAGATGTGGAGGGTGACACCAGGCTGGAGGGGTCCTTGCCACCTGTGAGGGCATCTTAAGGGCTGTGGGGAGGCCTGTACCTGCAGATCACCAAAGGAGATGGTCTGCAGCTGCTGGCCCTGATCGTGTAGAAATATCTGATGAAAAAAGATGAATCTTTAACCACCACTCTCATAACGCTGCCAGTGCTATAAACTGTATTTGTGTGGCCCCTCAAGATACAAACGGCCCATATCTTGCTTGCAAAAACTATCAATTAACATACCATCCTTCATCAGGATAGGTGGCAGGTTTTGGTTTAATTCTATATTTTCAACAGAAGGCAACTCTGATTCTTGTGAACATTGAAGCTGGAAATCTAATTTTTGAGAGATCGTGGTTGAAACTTATTTTAGCTTTATATTTTTTTTCCTATCATGAAGGAAAGTAGAAATAAATGAGCTTGATTCACCATTCAATTATGTTAATTTATAGCCCTATAACCCCAGCAGTCATGCTGACATATAAATGATGAAACAGAGCATATGATCAGATCCCTGTTACTACAAAAGAAGTGTTAAGCCAAGGGTGAGTGAAAATTTTGGAGAACAGTAGCACACAGACGGAAAAGTGCAGTTTGCCTGCAGACCCTGGAAAGTATTCTGTGAAGGTGTTTAATTGTGATATTTTCTGGAATTAATACTGAATTTTCATTTGGAATAAATGTTTCTAGCTATTTTAATAAAATTTAAAAAAAACCAAACTCACAACACTGTAAACCAAACCTATGCATTTAATTTCAGGACAAACAGGACAATTCATAGAAATCAAAGTGGATACTGTTTCTTTTTCATTTTCATGAGCTTAACTTTTTTCTTTTTGAGACAGTCCAAAATGGAAGATAATGATAATAATTTGGACATTGAATGAAACGTGCATAGCTCTACTTAGATCATATTTATTCCAGAACTCATATCACTGCCTTCAGTGAAACTGTATCATGACTAGATTTGGCCTGTAATTATTAAACTGTTAAGCCCAGTCACATAAAGAAAATTGAGAGATGCTATTACCAGGTAGCTGTCATTAGGGCAGAGTCAATTTTCTGTCTCGTGCCATGAATTTTCTTTCGGTTCTTGAGAAAAATAAAAGTGTTTGTGGGCAAGATAGGATGCGGGGAGGTCGAGGGAGAACAGCCAAAGTGCCCTGTAGTTTTGGGAGCTGAGCAAGCAGCAGCATCACATACACATACAGTAACATCGTGTGTCCTAGGTCACTGATGATGTAACACATTCATTGGGTTGAATTAATTTCCCAATCTTGAAGTAGGCACCAGTGTTGCTGCTCGGGAGCTGAGGCAGGGCTCTCCCACATGGGCTCAGCACACACACACGTGCTGCTACATTCGAGAGGATGAAACTCTCTGTCAGTTCATCTTTAGCCCTCTTGTCTCTGAGCTAGAGAGCAGAACTAACATAATCTTAAAGCTTGTTTGCTCTGGGACTCGAGTTTTCCTTTCAAATGATAAAAATCTCTTTTTTCTAGCTCCAGTGAAAACAAAGATTTCAGAAAGTTGTAAGGCCAGCCAAGTGTGCTGAAGTAGACTCTGGCTCCTACTCACTTGCTGGCATTTTTTGACTATATTGGAACCTGTTATATTAAAATGGAGTCCTGAGGGCATTGGAAGCTACAGTATGTATCTTTGGGGAGGAGATTTGGCAACTTCAAATTCTCAGGCAGGATTTACAAAAGCTACAATAAACCAAAGAAAAGCTCATTAAAAACACACTGAAATTTTTCTTCTTCAGAGTAACCCCTTTCTCGGTCCTCTGGTGTTTTAAATACCATCAGTAAACTGAAGTTTATAGCCAGGGAGTGAAACAAATAGCCAAGGGACTGGTTAGATATGGAAATGTGGGATTGTTTCTACAAGTACTCAAGTGTGCGCACAACTGCCTGTTTTGCATTTATATCAATAATTGTGTGTTTGCACATCCATTTATCTCGTACCGTGTGCTCAACATCTTTGTATAGATAAATTTTATTTCACACAACACGCTTTTCTGCTGAACAGTATTTTGGGCTGCACATCGCATTAGACTCAGGTTATTGTTCTGTAACTAGAAAATACAGTAATATGGTGATTTCCACCTCATCCTCGTAAGTAGCAAAAAGAAAGGTGAAAGGTGCCAGAAAGTAAATTCGCACTTTCGAAGTGAGTTCTTCGAATTTCTGAAGTGTCTTAAAACTAAAGTCTTACGTATTGATACACAGCTTGCAGACTTCTTTACTGCTGCCTGGTCCTATTTCTATCCCTGTTGCTGTCTGTGGCAGTAGGACAGCACAAGCTTGCTGGGCTGGGGAGATGGGGGGCACCTGGGGACAGGAACTTCTCAGCACCACGTAGCTGATCTTAAATGACTGCCTGAGTGCTGAAGAGCCCTCCAAGCCACTGCCACCTCCCTTCAAAGCAAATGGGCACAATTTCAAAGCTACTGGCTTTGATACCCTTATTTTAGGCAAGTAAATACAAGTGAGGTGATCATTGGAAAGCTTGACTGTCTGTAACTGTGTCCCCCAGTCATGGGCACCAAGAGAGTACATGAGGCTCAAACCAAGTCACCAGAAGTTGGCAGGTTTTCTCAAGGTTTTTTCTTTCTATGAAGTATGTAATTTTTCTTAATCCTCCCTGAACCTAATATCTGATAGTGCATCTAATAAAGCCTATAAGTAGTATTTTATGAAGCTACAGTTCCCTCCCCAGCTCACCAGGGATCATTTTTCTCTTTGAAAAACAGCTCATCATTAGGAATCAAAGATGTTTGATATACAAAATAATTTCCCAAATTAGGGTTTGTCAAATGTAGGTTTGCAAATCTCTGCTGGGTTTTTCCCCCCCCCTCTTTCTCTCCGTCTCTCTCACTCTCCCCTTTAGGTTGATTATATCTTGCAACCAGAGGCAAAATAAAATTGTTCCACCCTTTCCCCTCCTTCCATCCCTCCCTCTGCCTTTCCTTATCTTACCCCCTATTCCCGACAGTAGCTCAGCCACCCTCACCAGGGCTGTACCCCCAGGGCAGCCGCATTATCCTGAGTACATCCAGCAAAAGCTTCATTAAATCACAGCTACCTTTGCTGTGCCCACTGGACACTGGTGGCAGTCCCTGGGGCTCCTGGCAGGACAAGAGCTGGTGGCAGAGCCGAGCGAGAGGGGGATGCGGGTGGCTCTCCCTCCGCCGAGTGCCAGCAAACAGTTAACGGTTTAATACTTTACAAAAAAGTCAAGACAGACTTGTGATTCTTGATGTTAATGAAGGTGTCACACATTGTCTAGAGAAAGTTGTGCCTGGCAATCTTCCTTTTTTCGGATGCCTACACCACTGACATTTCATCTCGCATTCAAAGAGCACTACCTTAATGAAATGCATAATTAACATATTCTAATTGTGCTGAGCGCTGTGATGATTTTGACAGAACTCACTTTCCATGTCTAATTTGATGCTAATTTAATCTGTTCCTCTCCCGCTGACATGACCTTTCTTGATTGAGTTTCACTGAGGAAATTTTTTGATGGATTGATTTATCAGCATTGCGGAGACAACAAAGGCTGAGGGTGCACGACAGAAAAGGGAGCGGGAATGGCCCTCCAACGCCTGCACACTCTGAACTTTCCGGCTGCAATGTCCTCTTTCCAGAGACTGCTTGTCTCATCTACTGATGGAATTCAAGAAATGTGACATCTGTGTGTGGGTTTGATCTCTGCGATAAATACAGTAAATATCGTATTGTGCTTGTGAATCCCTTGGAAGGAAAACTTCTCCCTTTCCTGCTGCTGGTCTGCAGTAAGGGGTGTGTGGGCCACCGAGTTGGGGAGCAGGGCCAGCATGGGTAGGTGCTCACAATGCTTCTGTCCTCCAGCAAGCACCCAGGGTTTTTGGACCCCTTTTAATTAACCTGGTTGTTACTGGCTCTTAGCAAAGTGAAAAACCTCCCAAAAGGGAGGTAAGGTAGATCACAAAATGTAAGCGACTCACTAGATTGCCTCATCAAACTTTCCCTACCGCCTACTTGCAGATGTGTGTGTTGACTCTCCAGAATGTGCATTTAGGATCATGCACATTCATATATATGCACACACATTATCTGTATAGATATATATATAAATAATTTATGGATTGTGTGTATATGATTATACACTCATTCAAACATTGTTGAGGAGGTTTAATAATCCTCCTAATGTTGTGAAATATATTCGCTGTATCTCACAGTGCAGAACGTGAGCACGTGCCTGTGGGAGCTCACAGGTGTGCGATGGACCTCATACAGAAATACTGAATTTTTCAATTGTTCACAAAAGTCTCCTGTATCAGGTGGCCTGTATCTATTGTTTTGTAATGTGACAGCTGCTTCCTACTCTCATAGTATACTCAGGGTTCTTATACAGGGTTCTGTATCAGAAAAAAGTCCTTCCTGCCCCTCACGGTGATCTCTTTTATACCCTGAGGCATGAGACTTGAGTTCTCTCTGCGTGTTACGCTACAGCTGTTGCTGGTCACAAACTTAGAGTTCCTTGCACTGCATTAGCATGTGTGTTTTTGCTGCTTTGGAAAAAGCAGAGATAGCATCTCACTTTAGAGATCATAATAACATTTAATTGACAACATTGTTGAAATTAATATTATAAACACCAGTCACATAAATTCTTAATTTTTTTTGTTGTAACGTCTCATCTTGATGCAGATGTCTCTTAAGGACTTAAGACACGCGCGTTCACTTTCTTTAGGAGTTGATGGAGTAGGTTAGTATTAAAAAGGACTTGTTGAAAAAAGTCCCAGATTTTTTTCTTATCGGTATGTAAACTACACTGAGCAAACAATAGATGCTTAAGGAAGGGGGGGAAAGCAAGTCCAGAAAGCAGAGCGAGCTGGTGCTTCTCACAGCAAGGGCTGTGTGCTGTGTTCATACCACACTCTCCTGTCAGCACGGAGCCTGTGGGTTTCTCTTCAGTTCCTCATCTCAGAACTGGTTCAAGAAGGGCTCATGTTCAGTGAGCTCTGCAGAAAAGCACAAAGGCCATCATGAAACGTAGTGCAGCAGCGATGCGGGGTGGTGGCTGAAGCACACAGCCAACACCAAAGGGCTCACACTGGGAGCGGGATGTGCCCACCAGGACCCAGCACTTCTCTTCCTGCAGCCCCACATCGGGCTCCCCACACACGTGCCAAAAGCAAGAGTGGGAGAAGGAGTGGTCCCCATCCCTCTTCTGACAGACAAAGTTAAGGCTGAACCCTAACCTGCTCAAGCTAGAACCAGATTTATTGATTCTAGGGATTCACACCCATCCACACCGGGACTGAACTTGGTTCTCTAGTGATTTTCTTGGTTCTCAAAAACATTTTTTAAAAATTATTATTAATTTTGTAAAGGAAACTAATTTTGCAATAGAGTCTTTCCTGTCTTGATTTCAGGTCTTTGCCAGAGGAAGAGCCAATGCTGATTAACTCACAGATCCCCTGCTCTATAAAAAAAAAAGTAAAAAATAAAAAGCAGCCCTGATGCTGATTAACTCATAGATCCACTGAAAAAAAAAGTAAAAAATAAAAAGCAGCCCTGAAAGATTTGGCACTTGTGTATACATTCTGGCTAAGTCTGTTGGGCAGCTGCATACCAAAATGTGTAAACCACGTTATAACTGTGAAACTATGAGTCATTCAGTGTTATTTACCATTGATACTGGCAGGCAGCCTGATCTGTTACTGTAATTATGTCTCTGTCTCTACCAGTGAGATCAAAAGTACAGAAATTCCAAGTAATAGGACTACAACTATATTAGTGGGGTGAAGCTGAGCATCTGGATCGGAGAAAAAGATATTGAGTGCACAGTTCTACAAGAGATCAAAGAGGCAACTAAATCTAATAAAACAGTAATAATTGGTAAGCTCACTTCCAACATATGGAACATCAGAATTTGGTATTAAAATGTTATTTCTTAGAAACTTTAAAAAATTGGAGCGGATAGTTTGAGGACATACAAGACTTGTGTGTGTGTTGCTTGAGGCACAGTATTTCTGAAAAGAAATCTGATGCCTTCATCCATATTTACAAGACTAATTTAAGAACAATTTAAAAAAAAAAAAAGGCAAGAAAAAAGCCTGTGTCATCTTAAAGAAATCTTACTTGGATATTTTCAGCTGTGGTCACCTGGGTGCTTGTGCTTATTTTACTGATGAAACCAGTTGGAGGGAAGGGGAGTGGAATTGAGTTTGCAGCCATGCCTGTTCATCAAATGCTCTTTTTCATTAGAACAGTTCACTTCAATAAAATCCTGGGCACTTTTGATAAGACAGTATTCAAGGAACAAAGCTGTTAGGAAATGACTTGCTCATAAGTTCCAGCAATAATTTTTGGCCTTGGAATATTACTTGGTGTTTTTCATTGTCAGTCGAAAATGAAAATGTAGCATTTCAATTGTAACCCATTAGAAATGTAGCAAGGCACACTGTTCTGTGCAGTTGATCTACAAATTGCACCAGAATACTTCTGTGAACTTTTGATCTGCCAGTACTCATGGGGGAAAAAAAACCAACAACATTCCAAGAAAATGCCTATTAATTTGAATGATTGAATATTCAAGGAGAAGGTTTTTCCTTATCAAGGTTTCTACAGAAGGAAAGTGAAAATTAGTAAAATGTATTTAATATAAATAGAACTTGACGACTGTATGAAGGAAAGTTTTTAGCACTGAATGCTTTGCAGATGGGTGCATCTTCCTGCAAAATGGCTGAGGACAGAAATATTTGGAACACAGAAAGGAAAAATTTAAGGTACAGATATAGATAGATGCAGTGAGTCACTCTGTCGTAACTGCATCCATATTTTGGTATCTCCATTGTTCAGATTTGTTTCTGATGGAACTATAAAAGCTGTGATTTATATCTGTGGAAAAGTTATTTAGTATGTAGGTCTTGGACAGTATGGTTTGTGAGAGAATGAGTTTGGAAAGACACACTGGTAGCTAGGAAAAATGCTGGTTAAAAAAGAAATAGAAACGTGGCATCTTTTACAATGGACCATGATGTTATTTGCATTAGTATTTAGTGTTGTCTGTTTTTCAATCAGCTCTCTGACATCTTAGGAATGATAGTTATGACTCATATAACCTCAATTCTTGTCCTAAGAGAACATCATAGAAAATATTTCTATAGTAGCCTTAAGGGATATATGGTAAAGCATAGTTTGTGGGTTCATTACAGGAGAGTGGCTTCCCATCAGGTGATGGGTTTATCAAATATTAAACCACTTCGTATTCTTCTTTCTTCCAAAATTGAAAAAGCATCTGGGAAAACTATTTTGGCCTTGAATCTGTTTAGGTCTGCCCTTTATTTTGGAATATTTTGAAGGATTAACTCTCAGCTCTTTATTCATGTCAAAGAAAGAACGATAGTAAGGTAAGATTGTGTGACCTGTGCATTCAGACTTAAACGAAGAATTCAATCCCACATCTATAAAAATGAGCTGTATATGTACATTCTCCATAGCCCTTGAACTTCAAAAGCAAAGGGAGCAGCTGTCCGTATCTGTGATTGTTGTCACTATCCCCAAGAACTGTCACTTTTGAGAAACCCATGACCATATAAAAATATAAATATATTAAAAAAATGTGGCTTTTATATATATATTAAATTCCACTCCCAGCTATGGAATCAACAACAAAACAAACAAAAACTTACAATGCCAAAATATCTAAAGCAAGCTTTTTTCCGAGGAAATATTATTGAGGTGCTGAACAACATTTGATCACTTCCAACCCTTTCAACTGACGTTCTATTATTCACATGTCTCTTTCATTATGCAACAGATGGTGAGTCCTGTCGCTGATTTTTTTTCTTCAGATTCACAAAACTTCAATGGATTGTAATATGACCCTAAAAATGGGTAGAAAAAGAAAATACTTGTTAAGGTTTTATCTTTGATAATAATCCATTGAGAGAGAATAACGGCTGACCTCCTATAAACCAAAAAAAGACACATTTGCCTTATTTTATGAAGAGCATTTGTCTAAAACATTTGACTGAGCTGCAGAATGTGGCCTTCAGCTGAAATGAAAGATGGTCCTTCTGTTGCTACACAAAGCCATATTTGCTGCTGCAAAGTGCAAAAGGATAGGCTGACAAATTGATAGTATGTCAAGAGCGTAACAAACTTGTATTCATCTCCACAAACATCTGCATATTTGTGAAGATTCTGAATGAGAAATCTTTAATTTAGAGGCTTCATTTAGCAAATTTAAGATAGCCATCATGCTGAGGTCTAAACATTGCTAGAAATGTCTTCAAATACAATCCCTCTGTCTGCTTTCTGGTCACTTATTAATACACAGTTCACAGCGCTAAAAGACTGGGGGGGAGTCTTAGAGCAATTAAAAGCTATGCTCCATATGCTTTTGATGTTTTTTTATCTCATCCTAGACTAACTAGATCCTGAATTATTATGCCATAAGTTATTAGATCAGTTAGTTTGCAACGATAAGTAAAATAATAACACTTGTATGTTACCACTCCTACTGATGGATTTTAAAGTTGCTTTCAAACATAGGGCTGAGTCTGGCAAACACTTGCGTCTCTGATTAACTTCAAGCACCACAAACATTCATCCTACAGCTGGGCAAGTGGGTCTGCGCCTACTCCTGTCATGAGATATGCTGCTGAAACGTGACCAACTTTGGGGTGAAAAACACCAGGGGGTTGGTTTTAGGCCAGATGGGAGTCACCCGTGCCTTCTAACCTCTAGGAACTTAACCTAGGTCCTTGAATTAGAGTCTGCAACCAGGAGAGCAAGGTATAAATCTTTGGTGGAGCACTTTACTGAAGTACCAACTTCTCTACTTTAGTTGTAAAGGAAACCTGGACTGCTAAGCTAAGTATACTTGGAGTAATGTTAGTATTGGCTTCAGTCTGCAAAAAAATTATAATTGAGATTCAAGAATTTGGATCATTATTTTGTTGAATATTGAAATAATATTATTAATAATGCAGAATATTTCATCTGTAAATAATTTCTTCTTTTGCACCTCACTTTCTACAATGATAAGAATTGCAGATTAATAACTGTTCATGTTCTTGTCCTGTACAAGAGATGTGAGCGCATGCTCAGATTGAGCTGTCTGTCTGTCTTTTAAACCAAATTCCTGGATGGATCTAACCCAACCAAGATATGAATGTTGCTGTTTTTTAACAATGTATGCTGGCTTTAAGGCATAAGCTAATTGATATCACAATATCATACTTCTGTAGTAAAGAGAAGTTGATAGACCAGATACTCCGCTGCTGTAAGTATAAGCCAGCATAAAGCTTTTCCACTCTAACCAGCTAAGAATCTCATTGAATATACATATTTTTGGCAGGACTGGCTCTTTAGACACTATTGTAAGTTGGTCTTTCACATTTTTGCAAAAAGTCTTTCAGGCTCTGCCTCTTTGAGTTAGGCAAGCACGAAGGAATTGACATGAGTCTAACTAAACAAAAAAATCAGCCCCAGTGCCTGCTTCTTGCCAAGAACAGTGCCCCAGAACTAGAGAACTGCTGTGTTTACTGGCCCTTTCATAACACTGTCAGTATCGAAGAGTTGGTAAATAGAGAACTCATCCAGGAGGCTGTCAAATTCTTCTGCACTGCTGCACACCCCAAGATGATATGCTAACTCCTCTACCATTTTGCCAGTAAGCCTGAGTTTAGAGGCTGGGTCAAGAACGAATGACACTTTTCCAGTAGGCTGTCCTTCAGGGGAAATGATTTTGTCTTCTTATTTTTTCTCAGTACTGTCAAGAAAAGGGGGAGCTATTTGATGCTTTTAATAGAGAAGAGCTATGTACTTATTAAGTAACCCTAGGTTTCTTCATATCATCACCTCCAACCCATTGCTAATTCTCAATCACACTTTAATATTTCCAATTCATACATCCTAAGCAGTTTGCAAACATTCTTGAACTAAACCAATACTATTTGTATTACTGTAACCTTCTAGAAAACTTGTAAAACAAAACAGTCCTTGCCCTAACAAACTTTGACTCCAAACAACAAGGCAGAGAGAGAGCGGGAAGCAGCACAGGAGATGGAGTGATTTGCCAGGGGCACGCTAGAAATCACTCATGGGATGAAGAGTAGACCCTGAACCTCTGCTGTCGTAGGCGGACACTTGCTCCCCAGACCTCAGGGCTTCCTTGGCAGCTGGTGCTCCTTGTTCTGAAGATTGCTGTGGGTCTGCAACTCCAATTTCATTGCAAAGATCAGGTACACAAGAGACATCTTTAAATTTTATCCTCTAACTATTGAAAAATTAGATCCAAATGACAAGTCGGGTTTTGTCCCCAGTCTCTGGGTTAGTGCTTGTATACAATAAATGGAGAATTTTTGTCATATTACAAGAAAACATTTCATAGCCATTAATACAAGAATATTAGAATCCTGGTAGGTGTTTTGCTGTGTTCAGGCAGTTGTTATCAGCTGACAGTTTTGCAGTGTGACGCCTCATGATCGGCACTGTCAACCTGCTGGACAGTTCAACAGATTTTGAAATGGATTGTGTGGCAAAAAGTGCATAAAGCACTGTTTCAGTTTCCTGCTCTAAGTCTGCTCGCTGATTCTCTCATCCTACATGTCAGGGAAAGTAGTGATGTACAGCATGAGTGACTGTGAATCATTTCCACCCATTCTGAAAGAAAAAAAAAAATAAAGAAAAGAAAAAAAGGAGGGACATGTATTGCAGCAGCCCAGGTGAATTTGACATTCCTGCAGATGTGCAATAACATAATCTGCTTCTCTTCCTGAGTTCCTCTACTACGGTAGGCTTTGTTGGCATGATTAGCCTCCTTGGTAGCATCCTCCAGAGGGAATTCTACAGAGATGAAATACAAAAACTGCTTTAAAATGATAAGTCACAAATAGGATCTGCCACAAGGCATTATAAACAAAACTAGACACAAGAGACTCATAAAAAAATTGAAGTATAAAGTAACAGAGAAAAAAACCCAAATCTTCCTGACTACAATCTCATTTGCACACCTGATTTGTTTGCATGGCTTCCAGGATACAACAAGCACAAAGGCAGTAAAAAAGGCAGCCAAATGACCAGCGCAATGGCCATTGATTCAGGCATTAATTTAACACAAATTTCCTACCCATTAATGTGAAGGGTATCTGCAACTCTGTTTTGCAACGTTTGTAGTTTTTTCTACATGTGTGTGTTGCTAAAAATTTGGTCTTAGCAGCCCGTGTAACAAAAAAGGAGACACTGGAGGGAGGGAGAATAATTGAGGAAAGTATTTTCTTAAGTTTTAAGAATTGCAATTGTCTAACTACTACTTTCATCTGGATAAAACTAATCGATGTATTGAATACATTGGCAATAGCCCTAAGATATAAGAGTTTCCCAACACATTGATTTCACAATACTGCAAACATAAACTTCTGACCCACAAATGTAAAATTAGATTTGAGCATATGTGGACTCTCTTCAGATTTTTTTTATCATATTCTTAATCTTCTTTTTGTATCTTGGAATTTTTTTTTTTTTGTTTTGATCTTGGTCATCTTTTTGTCTGTCCTTAAAGCAAATAGTTCTGTTATTATTTCTGTAAAACAGTATATTTAGCATAAGGAGCCCTCTCTTTCCCATCTTCCTTTCCTAGAACTCCACCTTATGAAAACTTCATAGGCTTGAGGACAATCCAATCCAAGTTAATACATGTATTAGCCTGGACAGACAGAAATCTTTAATATTCCTAAATATATTTAGGTGTAAATTTTTCAGTTAAATTCTTCACTGTGTTCATTGCTCAGAAAACTTACAATTCCTCAATCCCCTCTTTCTCAGCTACAAAATATTTAAAAGTGTGTTCCCCGGGTTTTAACCTCATCCAAACCACCTATCTCTCTATTCAAGAGGTACCATTCATTGTATCTCCTCAATTATAGACATTCTGCAGCCCTAATCCTTACATTTCTACTCTGATGGAAATCATTTGCACCTGAGTGTCGTTTATACCAAAATGCTTTTCATCTTCATGCCTGCCATTGTGACTGCAATAAAGCTGGTTGAGATGTGGGGTCTAGATTCTGGCATTAGTGGAAAAAGCTGGCCCATAGATACTCCTGACTGGTCATATTGATCTCACAGCAGTGAAAAGCAGGTGGATTGCCAGAAGAAGAGCAGCTATGAGGTGGGTGACATCAGTGAGTGGCAATCCCAAAGCTCTAGCAGGCGTTAGGGACTTAATTTCATATTCAACTGGTGCAAATGGGAGTGTCATGATAGGAGTTAAAGCCTATAAGCTTTAGCATTAGCTGCTTCTTATTACATTTTAAATTGCAATTCTGGATGCCAAACCTTGGCTAGTCAAATGAGAGTCTCAGCTGTTGTTCCGCCTTGAATCCCTGTTTTCATGGTACTCGTGCTAAAGGAAAAAGCTCAACTGTACAGAATGACTAACATCAGGACTGGCCAGGAAGCAATAGTTCCACCCTGTGAAAAACTTCAAGGTTTTACACACTTATAATTTGTTTCTCATCAGTGTGAGAAACCATTAAAAAAAAAATCATAGAAGGGACACAGAAGAGCAAGAAGCTCTGCAAAAGTGAAAATGGTCCTGTACTTAAATTTGGGAGGATCACACTTGACACTGTTCTCTGATTTAGGCAGAGAAAGATCTGCTCCTCAACCAGATCTCAAAGTTGAATGTGTACTCTAACCAGCCAGCTCTCTTGTGGTCTCTGGAATGTACTTTTGTTTGACCTGAAAATTGCTAATTGCAATGAAAATATCATCAAGATGCAATAGACACATTTTCAACAATCAGTTTTTCTTCCAGAGAAACACAACAGTAGTGGACAGTATCATATATCAAAAATTAAATTCCTGACATTGCAATTCAGAGAAAAGCTTGTTATGTTGGTAACAAATACTTAAGGGAAGTGTTGTCAATAACATAGTCTGTAAGAGATTTTGAGCCCACTGAGCAAGAACTGCTACATAAGTATAAATTAAAAAATATTACTTGATATGCTTCATAAAATTATGCATTGGATACATCAGACTGGTTCAGGGACCTATTGTAAAATTTAGGCTTATATAAGTAAATTTGAGATCTTAGTCTCTGATGAGTGCTCCACAGCAAAGATGAAATTGCTGTCTATTTCTACTGCTAGCACATTCTTCTTGTGTGTGCATGGAAATTCTGGTTTTAGACCCAAGGGGTGACACTGGTGTGTGAGCCCGTGAGCATGTGTGACATGCAAGAATTGCATCGTGGTTTCATTACGTCATTAAGACGGGATTCTGACCTCAGTGTGGTTATTGGACCATTAACCTCCGTCTTCCAGTCAGTTGAATGTTTGGATGTGGTGAGTATGTGGTGGCTGCAGCTCCTGACAGGAACTGCCAGGCGTTCAGCTGTGTCCAGACAGCTGTATTTCCATCCATAATTAAACCATCAGATTTTTTTTTTCCTTTTTTTTTTTTTTTTTGCTGTGTCAGGTTGTTGTATCATGCACAAGTACATTTGGTAAAGCACCTTTCTTCTTATCAGTCAGGTATGACCAAGTTTGTCTTTTGGAATTATTCTGTAAAGATTGAGGCATTGATTGTCATCTTACACGAACCAGAAGCAACAGAATAATTCTCTCACCTCCTTCCTTAAGGGAAAAGCATTTAATCCTCCATAGGCAGGGAAACCAGTTTATTTAAAATTAGGAGCGGACAGCATCACATTTCCAAGATAACCCCTAAAGTAGCAAAATTAATTAGGCCTGTGGTATTAAACAACTACTAAAATATTCGATAATTTAATCTTAAAACTCCCCTTCAACTTATCAGGAAAAAGAGAAGCACCAAAGAATATATTATTACGTCAACTGTGGTTTTATTTGGGGATAACCTGGACATTTCCTTTTCAAGAAATCATCTAAGGATTGTTAGACATGTGTCTAATTAAATTTACCACATTGGTTTCTGCTTTTCTTTCCCTCCCCCAACAACACACTTATGGTATCATTACGCAAATCATTGTGCTAAGATGATATATAGAGCTGTATGCTCCCAGTCCATGAAATAGCAGGAAAGGAGGAGGGAATATTCTGTAGAAACCTTTGGTCTGTTCCGTGACAGTGTAAATCTCGTAACACAACTTGCAGTGTTGGGCTGTGAAGTGCACAACGAGATCACAGCGACCACAGGGTTCCAAACCTGCATCCCACTATGGTTGCCTAAAGTGACCTTTGGAGGCTGAAACTAAGAATATAATATCAGGGCCAAGTATAAATGGCTTTTTCTTCCTGTGATTCAACTCTCGGGTTCTCCTGAGATGCTCTGCAAGGGGAAGGAAGTGCTTCCACTGCAGTTCTAGAGAGAGCAGTGGCTCAGTGTGCTCATTAGTAGGAATTTGCGGTAGAAATAATGGGTTGAGCCGGTCCAACCCAGTCCTTTTTTCCTCAACAGCAGAGAATTAAATAGAGGGAGGGACTCCAGCAAAGTATCTGAGACACCACATACACTACCTGCCTCCACCTCAGACCTGTCCTTGCTGTTTGGCCACTGTAAGTTGGCAGCAGCCACTCAATCCATTTTGATTAGTGCAGAATCAGGCTCCCCATCCCAGTTTTTCTGGGATGTTTTTGTATCATGCCATGCTGTGGAGGATTGCAATCTGGTTATGGAAAAAAAAAAAAAAAAAAGGATCATTCCACTTTATTACTTAGCATTGAGAAAAACAAGTCTAATTGGCTTCTGCTGTGCTTTAATAACTAAAGAACAACAAAGGCATTTAGTCATTCACATCATTTCCTGTTTTTAAAGGATTTTAAATGTGACTCAGTGATTAACATTAAAAAGTAGCTACTATGCAGACATAAGAACTACTTCATTTTTTAATTATATTTTAACAGGTATAGATTCAATGTTCTTGACATTTATAAGAGGTCCTTCATTTCCAGCAAAGTAACATAATGAAATATCCAGTCCTGTGGCTTCATCACCTTCACGTGCATTCCCAGAGCTCCTGTGGCAGACCAGGCATATCCGTGTGTTGCACGTAACATTACACCAGCCCAGTCTATAGGGTGGTAGCCATTGAAACAGAATCAAAGGAAAATAGTGCTACTTTCCCACACACGGGGAAAAAAAAGTTTTAATTGATTTTCTTTCTGTTCTGTCTTTGGTGTTTTGTTTTGACTGGAAATCCACTGTGGACTCGAGAGCTCCTTCCTCAGTGGAAGTTTCCATTGTTGAACTACACATTTTTTTGCAAAAGAGTTTTTTGGTTGATTGACTGATATTTTCTGAACCCTAAAAAGCATACTAACAGAGCTATCTTGTGCTGGTTTGGGTGTCTATGACTGATGTTTACAGAAAACCTCTGCATTGCCAGCTGGACCAGGAGGCTGGGGTTGCCGTGTTTTGGTTCCCCCTTACAAGGACTGGCCGGAGCTGTAACGTTCAGCCCATCCCCAAGGTCCCTTTGAACTCTCAGTTCAAAGCCGATGATGACCTGGGTTGGGTCCCGTCTCCTGTTGACCATGTTCTGAAAAGGTGGAGCTGCTAAAGGAAGGAAAGTTGTGCGGAGGCTGCAGGGCGGGTGGGGAGGAGGCAGCGGGGCCACAGGCAGGAGCTGCCTTTGGGGCCCAAGAGAGACCTTGTGGGCAGAGAGCAGGATGTTTCAGAGAAGAGTGAGTAATAAACCCTTGGGGTATATGGATCTGAGCTACCTGTCAGTGGACTCCAGACGTGTTTCTTGCTGCCTCCTCTCCCTCCATGTAACTCTAGCGTGACCTTAGCAGTGACCATCTGACACAGATTGAGTGGTTGGCTATTTGTGTGCAGCTTCTGTTAAGACAAGACCCCTGTACAATGTGTGACAGGGGGTCCTACACGTGAGAGTGTCCTCAGGGGCTCAGCCGTGGAGGAATGTGCATCAGCAGCTGGTGAAAGCAAAACAGGTTTATTTTGCAAGTGTCACACAAGCATGGCTTGCGTGGGTTTTTTTGTTCCCATGTACCATAAGTTTCACTTCAAGATTTTGGTGTGACTGATGCTAAAATGCAAAGTGAAACCTATTTGAAATTGCTGAGTATCATCTTCTGTTCCTTGAACTTGGATACTGGTGGGGGGGGGGGAAGAAAACCCTTCCCTTCTGTCATACTTTGTCAGTTGTTTGATTCGGTTTGTCTGGCATGATACATGCCTTCAGAACCCACCACCACGAGCCTGCAGACTGCAGTAATGCCCACAGTAATGTATAAATACATTAAGCAGAAGTCCTGATTTTGTAGGATTGCTGTTGTTTTTCATCTCTCTCCGCGACCGACCCCTGCAGATCTGGGCCTCAAAGAGCTATTTCATGACAGAAGGAGCTCACAAATGGTGTAAGATGTGTGTCGTGGAAAGGTTGGCATCATATTTCTTGTGTGTGAAAAGGACAGCAAAAATCACCGAAATGGACTGATAACTGATTCCATAGAGCTTAAAACTCCCTCAAGGCTGAAACATCTTGGGCCTTTCTGAAAAGAGGCATATATTTCGAAGCGAAGCAGGGGGAGGAAATACAAAAAAAAAAAAGCCTAATCTTCTGCTGATGTGGCCTTGGCAATCGACTGAACTGACAAGGCTGTGTATTTGTAAAACAAGCTGTGCTAAGTATTTTTTCGGCCTCGTGTTTAGAAACACACAGAGGGGGGGAAAAGGAGGAAAAAAAAAAAAAAAAAAAAAAAAATATGGAAATAAAATGTAAAAACTTTTTGCACTCACAACCAGTTTCCCGGGGGGATTCGGCCTCGTGTTTAGAAACACACAGAGGGGGGGAAAAGGAGAAAAAAAAAAAAAAAAAAAGAATAAATATGGAAATCAAATGTAAAAACTTCTTGCACTCACAACCAGCTTCCCGGAGGGAATTCCTGCCTCTGTTCTCTGCTCTTCCTCCACTCAGCAAAACGACTGCCAGTCATTAAGTGGAGCTGTACGGCGCTCGCTGTACAGTAATTGAACACCAATGGGCCCACCCTCATTTGCATCCCCCATCTCTTGATTGGCAGCTGTACATGAAATGCCATATCAGTTGAAAGTATGTTGTGAGCTGGCACTAATGATCCAGTGGCTCCGGGGAAACCTGCCATATTGTAATTCGGCTATCAGGCATGAAAGAAATAATTCTAAGTGCCAGCAATGTGAAGCCGAATAAATGTTTCAGTGCTGCAGGTTGCCAAGGGTGACACTTCTGATTTAGTATAAACGAATGCCCCGTTGCCTTTGGGGTTGGGGGAGTTCGCATTGTATCTGAGATGTGTGTATAAAACATTAGTATTAGAAAATGGCTTCGGCACGGGATGGGAAACAGAGGCCTGGTCCCAGGCGGCGCGGGAATGTTTACAACTAATGACTGGATGAAAGGATTTTTCTACCTACTGTAATGACAGGCAAAATAGGATTTGCTTTCCCTGAGATGGAGAATAATGGCTATGTTAACTCTGCCTTTCCTTTTTCTTTCTCTCCCTAAATGAAATGCTCTTTTGTAAAGAAAATCACATCTATTTTCTTCAGTGTGGTGGAGGGAGGGGGCGGATTTAACTGCTTGGGAGCGTTGGGGTTTTGGACAGAGGGAAGTGGCAAGGGGGTTAAGGGGCGGCCCCTCTGGCCAACCCCTCATCACCTATCATAGGCTTCATGCCAGGAAAAGATTTTTCAGTAGCCTTTATACTCTTGTTTAATGTTTAAAATCTGGTGAGAGATGAAAGAAAAGACTCCCAATGCCTTAAAATGTAATACAGACAGTTTTTACTTTAATATTTCAGCTCCTGCACGTTAGTATGTCACAAAAGGTGAGGCTGGAGGGACAGGTGTCTGCAGGCACATGAAAATAGGAAGGCAACATGTGTGAAGGAGCTGGTGCTCTCCTATTGTGACTGTACAACACAGCTGCAGTAATTGTAAGTGTAGCTAATTAATTGGCATCTGCACATGGGATGATGGTGGCTCTGCAGTAACTGCAGATGCAGGTACAAAACCTGCCAGTAATTTTTTATCTTTTTAAGAAGGAAATCCTCTGATATTTTGGAGAAGAGTGATCGAAGGTGTGTGGACACTTCAAACCTCTTTTCTTTCCATGTCAGTTCACAGATAAGGTAAATTCTAAATTTTGTTATCCACACTCAGTCTGCCTTGCAAAATGGCAATATCTTCAAATTTGGATCACTTTTATTAACCCTGTCTTTAACTTCAGCAGGGTTATCTGAAAACCTGGATGACAGGAAAAAAAAAAAGCACAATGATGCAGAAAATTAATCTGTTCCTTAAAGTTACAGCTAAGTAGAAAGTGAGAAAGAAAAATCTGAAAATAGCTAGTTCAGCCTGGTAACGGTTAAGCTGCTGCTTTGCTGAGACCTCAACCTTTTCTGCTGTCTGTGTTATTTCATTGTTTTCACGCATTATTGTGTCCCTTTGTTGTCTCTTGGTTTATACTTTTATAGTAAGTTCTTTTGGAACTGAAGTCATTTCTCTGCTTTGTGCAGCACCTTGGCGTGGTGGCACCTTCCTCGTTGCCTGGTGTTTCCAGGTGTTGGAGTAACCCACCAGGGATCCCCTGGCACCGTGTGAGGTGCTGCCTGTGAGACGTTGGGTCTTCTCTGCTCCCACACGCATCAGTGAAAACTGAAGGCATTCAGTACCTCTCAGGATGAGATCCAGACTATTTTGTTGAGGCTTTTATAGTTGTTATGGTGCCCCATGATGAGATACCATCTGTAATTTGTGGTCAGCGGGGATGCAGGAAGAAAAATGACAAATTAGAAGCGCAAAATGCTTTAAGATGAACGAACTACCTGAGAAAGAATGTGTGTCAGCCTGCAATTTATGAGGATAAAACGTCAGAGCTGACAATCTATTATCAGAGATCAGATGAAGCCTAAAATTTTGGATATAGATTTGAATAGCCCCAAAGAGAGGCGGGAGATGGATCGGTAGGCTGATATTCAGGGATTTTGTTTGGCCCCTCTTGAAAAAAAAAAAAAAAAGGATTTTTTTCAAACCACGGCTCTTGATTTAGTTTCAGATGTCAATCACTTGGCATCTTCAAAACTGTTTGGAAAAAGTGTTTTGGTTCAGCTGCATCTCAGCATAATAAGCCTTTCAGAAGTGTCTGTTCCGACACTGAATATTATTCCTGTTGTTTCTGTGCTGTCCTGCATCATCTGTATCCACACAGATGAGACCAGAGAAGGGCTCTATGGTATGTATGAACTTCATTCAACCCTGGAACGTTGGTACCCAGTGCAGGTTGGCTCCACTATTTTTATGATAACCGAAGGATGGCTGTCCTGGGCCAGATGACAGGTCCACTTAGCCTGACACGTTATCCCCACCAGAAGGTTCAGGGGGACTGTGAGACCAGTGGTGAGGGCCTCCCCAGCATGTCACCACAGCCTGCGGTTCAGGGACCACCTGTGCCATGGATGCATCTGTGTTTCATGGTCCTCCATGTCCCACAACCACATCTTACCACTTCTTGGGCGCATTTATTCTTTTGGCATCCATGGTGGCAATGAGCCCCGCAGGTTAATCTGCTGCTGTGTGAAAAGTGTTTCCTTCTGCCCGTTGCCAGCCTTCTGCCTGAACACGCAAGCAGCACGGAGGGACCCACCGTCAGGATTTCCTGCTGGAGTTCCCAGTGTGTTTCACTGTAGCTGCAAGGCCAGAAGAGTTTGCTGGAAAGGAAAAATTTTCTTCTTTCAGTCGTGGTCTCACCAGATGCAGTCACTCAGGTGCAACTGGGCGGCCATTTCACCATTATTTTTTAAAAGAATGTCCCTTCTTTGCAGAAGGAAATACTATTGTTGTCTTTTATACTTTTTTCCTTGATTGAAAAAGCACCTGTTCACTTCTCACTAAAAAAGGCTGGTTCTCGGCAGCTTTGATTTACGCTACCCATATTCTAACTCTGCATCCCCTGAGCATTCATCTATGACTCAAAGATTTGCAAAATAATCAGTATATAGAAGGTGAATTACTGTTTTCTCTTTTAAATATAATGAATGATATATTTGTCTTTGTAACACACCAGCTATGTTCCTAATTTTTGTAGCAAGTCTCGTTCTTAATATAAATATCCCCAAAGCGAGCAAGATGATTTCAGTGATTTGAGAACGGAATGTATTCCATGAAAGTTAATAATATGGTGCATCCCAGAAGTAAGACAAATATAAAGACATACAAACCATATGATATCATTTTTATTTTTATAGATGAAAATTCTGGGAAAAGCTTCTTTAAATTACCTAAGTGTAAAAACAAATCCTTTGTAATAGAGACAATAATTTATGTCATAATGAAATTTGTCACATAGTTTATTGTGAGTTATTTAGAAGGATTAGTTTTGTAGATGCAGAGTGATAGATCCAGACTGCCTTTCTGCAGGAATTGCGTAAGTTTTTCCCAAAAGTAGATCAAAACCACAGTGAAAGAGTGAGCAAAGAGCCAGTCATCTCTCCAGCTGTCTATTTGTGTTTAGCTGTCCATGTTTGTAGTTGCAATCACACACAAGTCATGCAAAGTAGGTGGTCAAATGCATGTGAATTTCTGCTTGGCCAGTATCAGAAGTAATAAATGTGGTAAGGCAGAATAAATATGCAAAATATAGTACTTTAACCTAATAACATGACCACTTGCAAGCTTTAGCATAACACTGAAAATCACTAATGGAGCACTGTGCAGATTTTCATGATACAAGCAGTCAAGAATCATGCATAATGGAACAGTGCAACAGCTAACAGCAGATTCACACAAGATAATTTAAACTTGTTTGTATGGAAATGAAGAACTGATCTTTGAAGTGGTCCTTAATGAGATTCTGCTTGATCCTCTCTGTATCCGGAGAAAGTCTTCCGTTTTCCTTTTGCATCCGGCTCATGTTGCTGGGGTGCAGAAAAAGGACTTGTTTAAATTATGAATGCCAATTTGCATCTCCATGGTGTTAGGTGAGAACTAAGTGCTGCCAGTGACTTCACATACGCTTGCAAAATTGTTATTTAAAGTTATATATGTTTATAGTCCACTCCTACACTATATGTGTCTCAGCTTAGCATTCCTTCTCAGTGTGACGGTCTTGGGGCGGGTCATGCCCACAGCTTAATGCAAATGAAACCAAAGACACTGTAATAGAATTTTAATATGGATTAAAAAGACAGGGAAGGTATTACCATCTCACATGTATGTTCTACAACAGAACAAGTAGCAGGAATTTTGGTTTTTCTTTTTCTTATGGACTTTTTCATTACCACTCATATGCACGAGCACTGCAATGAGCTGAAAATAGTTCTGCAGTTTATCATCAAAGCAATGAAACTCTGCTCTAAAAGGGCTGGAAGGCAGACGCCGTGCTAGTGCATCCTGGAATATCTTAAACTACCACGGAGCTTCTGAGCAAACTCCCCCATACACCGTCAGAAAATACTGCTGACTGAACAGCCTTTTCTAAACCCTAGCTCTGTCTCTGAAAGCGTCCATCTGGCAAATGAGGCTTTGTTTGTGCTTTTGAAAGGCAGAGGGAAAACATTCAGTTGGTTTTTTTCTATCTGTTTGTTTGTTTGCACAGCTCAGGAGATTAAGGAGGACTTATTTAAAGTTAATGATTATGTTCCCATGAGGGGAAAACACCTTTCTGTGAGCTGCAGGTTCCCTCATCTATTTTTGTCTTCTGATGGGACATTTCTGCCTTCAAAGCAAGAAACCACAGTAAATATCTTCAGATGATGTTAGGCCCCTAACTTGCTTGCACGCTTATTTTTCAGACTTCAATTTTAAAAGGCAGATAGTTCTCTGTAATGAAACAGGGGAGGAGGGCCAGAGTTTATTGTTGTTCATTTTTGGGGGTTCACGTAAGGCCACAGCAAACTAATACGTCTGGGTTAGCTGACTCTATAAAGAGCACGGTGGAAATCTTCCTGCTTTTAACAACGGAATGAAGCAGTAGGTAGGACTTGCTCAGATGCACAGGAATAGCTCCTGCAAAAGTTTCCTGCTGGGGGGTATATTCTTTAGCGAGGGTCACCCTGAAAGTCATCCAACCTTTCCGACGTGACAGACAAACATTTCTCAGCTCTCTCTTCAGTATATTCTTTAACGAGGGTCACCCTGGAAGTCATCCAGCCTCTCCGACATGACAGACAAACATTTCTCAGCTCTCTCTTCTGACCATGGTTAGGGACTGACGTAGAGTGAACATACCTCCTATCAGTCAACTTAAAAGAGGTTTTGATGGCTAAACATAGATCTCATTGGAAGAAACTGCTAGAAAGAATATTTGGCTTTCAAAGGAAGACATGTTATGAGACCTAGAGCACCTTTGGTTTGTGCCAGGCTCAGCAGGAGCGGCTGGGACCAAGCGCCCAGCAGGAGCCTTTCTCTGTCTTCACTGGGCTTTAGATTAGCCCTTCCCTCCTGCGGGTTTCACTTCTGATCTCTTCAGCCAGGTCTGTCGTCACCGGTGCTCTCTCATGGGCAGGATGAGCTGCCATTGCAGCGCTGCTGAGGATTTCTGAAACTCTTCCGGCCCTTGCACAATCAATAGGAATCAACTTTTGGTGTCACGTGTTTGCTTCATGTGGTTGTGTAGTGGGAAGGACACTGTCCCTAGGATTAGTTTAGTACCATTTTCCAAGGTCACAAAAAAACCTTTTTCTAATAATATTTAACTTTTCTTTCTTGTTATTTAAATGTAGGCATAAGGAATTCAATGTTGCTGTTTCTTGCAAGACCAAATTAAAAAAAGTAATCCAAAATTATTTTTTTCTTGTTATACACATTCTAAATGTTTAATTGTATAATCTTCACAAGATCAGTTAAAGCAGTAGAAATTGTTAAATCAGTTTAGTTAAGTTCTGGTTGTTTTTCCTTGTTCCTTTATTCCACTGTTTTCTAACACCAATAGCGCTTCAGAAGGTTATGCTTTTGATGAGCTACTTTTTTGGGAAGGTCTTTCTGGACCCGCCACCTTTGCAGGCAGCAGATGCAGAGGAGCAGGATCTCTTCTGTGAGCACCACGGACCAGCTGAGCACCATGGCAGAGGGTTCAGGGCTTCCAGCCCTTTGGGGGAAACACACAGCACCTTCTCAAGCAGTTTAATGAGCTTCCAGCTCATACAGAGGTGGGCGGAAATATTAGAGGACTGAGATGAAACTTTAGTTTATTTGCACACACACTCTTTGCTATAAATGTCACGTATGTTTTCTTTGCTTTTACTGAAGCCCATTAGGATCTATTCTGCTTTGCTATGTACAGAATTTACACACACAGCTATTATTATTGCCTAAGGGGCTCCTTATAAGTTTTATAGCATCCATATAGATTTGACAACTTGCTGCATCTGATTAGTTACTGTGTTTACTCGATGCCCTGAGCATTGAATGGATACCCAAGGCGGGCCCAGGCCTCAGAGAGAGATTCGGTGGCAGATTTGGCTTTTGCCTTCTGTCCTGAGCTAAATCACTCCTCAGCCACCGCGCTCCCCAGACACTGGTGGTAAGAAATGACGGCTGCACAGCCCAGCCTCTCCTGTGCTTCTTCACCAGCAGTGCCTCTAAGCCCTGTTTTTAGAAGAAATCCACGTCAAAAATCTTTCCCTTTGTCATATAGCCACAGGTAAATTAATGGTGTGTTCAGCTGAAATAAATATCTGTTAATTTCTCTTCTGGATCACTATCTAAGCATGAGGACTAGAAAGAAAATTGAGATGTCTGGTCTCCTATTTTCTCATGTAGAAGACTTTCATGGGTCTGTCTCATTAAGGCTAGTAGGTGTTAATGGTAGGTGTTAATATGTAAATCTGCTCATAGAAACAATGAGGAACAGTCTGTATTTCAACATGTTGGCCATGTAATTACAGACTGATTACATGCTTACATATGTGCCATTTCTAGTGGGACAAATGAGAGATGAGGAGGCTGGTAAGGTCACACATCTAATCCAGAGGTGTCAAAGCCCATTCTGTGGAGAGGGCCAAATTACGTTCTTAATTATGATCCAGGGACTTGCACTACAGCATTAAGGTCACGCACTACCCTTGATCCACAGCGGTCTCCTGCCGAGGACCCTGGGAGGTTTGCATAAAGATCAAGGCTAGAGCAAGACTCTTAAGAAATAAAGGAGTTCCCCATTAATAAAGGCTCCCAGTGCATTTGACATCACTCAGTGGGGAGAAAAGACATTATATATGGCATGCTTTAGACTACAGCTAACCTTGCCTTGTTTGCATATATTCTGGCACCAATTGGACACACGCAAAGAGAGTAACTGCAAGCACAAGGTTTTCGAGAAAGTCTTCAAAGTTCCTTGTGTCAGACTTGTTATAAGTAAATCCCTGTGGCTGATGCTCTTGCCATTGTGGTTACTACTTTCTTTATTTTCTTACTGGGCAAACCCTGATCGTTGGACAATGCTGTTTCTCCATTCTCCAAAATCCCTTCCAAGCTCCTTAAGCTTTCTCCCCTCTACTGAAGCACCCAAAATAATTTTCTGTACCTGAAAACGTTAGACTACTTTATTCAGTGATTTTTAGGATGAGTTTGAGATAACCTTTTGAATAAAGCTTGCACAGAACGGTCTTAGAAAATTGAGTCTGAAAAAATTTGGGGTCTCCCCTGCGTTGTAACCACAAAGTAATGCTCCAAAGAGGGAGATGTAACAAAATCTGTCGGACTGAACAGGCATTGATTGGAGCTTATGTCTGTGTTAGCTGAGCAGTCAGATCGCTCTTGACAAGACGCCGTGGAGAGCTGATGTTGCATGAACTTTTTGTTTGGTTTCCAACAGAGAGAGTGGCTCTGCACTCCCCGGTGTGGGAGGGGGGTGCGGGAGGGTGTGTGCCCACGTGTGCGCTGCAGAGACGGTCACTAGCTCACTCCTACCAAATTAGACTGCGAAACAGTTGGGGTAATTTAGGACTTGCACTGCCTGATCATTGGTACAGTTACAACAAATAAAACATTTTAATATGAGCAGTCACTGAATGTTTACTGTATCATATTGCTGGGAGCTGAATGTGTGCCAAATGCTATAACAGAAGGGAACATATGAACTCCAGAATGATGACACTAATAAGGAAATTACAAAAGGCCCAACAAATGGCATTTGTGTTAAATCAATAATGCTCTGTTTGTTTTTTTTTATTCTAATCTTTCTTCTAAAAAAAAAAAATTATCTTTCCAAACAGTTGGCAATTCCCATTCTTGTTCTTCTTCCTGAACATAATTAAAAACATGTTGTGGCGTCTACTTAAGACATCAACTTTCCCAAGCCTGTCTTGTCCACTGCGTTTTAAACAAAGACACTTGTTTTGGCATTGTGCCCTTAATTAATCATTTGAGGCTTTATTGCTGTACAAAAAATGTCTTTGTTTAATGATTCATCACAAACCCAATTTCTACAGAACTTAATCAACTACAGAACTAACTTTCTAATCAGCTTAAAGTAGAAGAAAAAAAAAAAGAGAACAAGATTGCTTTTGGTGCATTGTTTTTTAAGCATTTGTTCAAGGCACGCTACTATTCTGGGCTATTTATGGTTTAAAACTACAAAGATCAGATTGGTCTGTTAACTTGGGATTTCAGTAGAAGGAAACCTGTTACTTATTGGAATGCATCCTCCTGGAAGTCCTCACCTGCATCACTGGCCACCACTTTTTGTGCAGTGCAACTGGCTGGGACCAGGCAGGCTTCTTGGGAAAAGGGACTCCAGACTTACAAGATCAAGTTCGGTATGACAGGAAAACAACAATGAACATGGTTGGTTTTTACAAAGTCCAGAGATTATTTTTCATCATGTTTGCTTTTCCTGGCTCTTTTAAATTTTTTTTCTATTATAATGTAACATTCTTCCATTTCACTTTCACTTGAAATCTCCTATGGGTACTATCAAACTTTTGTTCTAATGGTAGATTTTTAGAGTAAATTAGTTTCCCATAGGACAATATAGGAGAGTCTTACATTTGCTGTGATTGTTTCATTCTGCCATTTGATTTGGAATTAGAAGTTCAAGACTAAGGAGTTCATGTCCCTAAATGACACAAAAGAACAGTTGTGCTTCAGTGACCGTAGGCAGGACCTAGCCCTTGCAGCACTGGAAGCTATGCAAACACATTGCAGGATACACTCCCTGCTCTGGTAGGGATTACACAGATAAAACACACACAGATTGCAAGATGATAGTCTTTGGCTCGTTGTGCAATTCATCACATACAGCTGAGGTGCAAGTTAAATGACTGACATCTGACAGACACAGATATGATAGCTCAATTATTCCAGACACAGGAGCAAAAGCTCCTCTGAATTTTACTTGAAGTTGTCAGAATTGCACCAAAATACCCCCAAGACCATCTCTTTTTCAAAACTAAGTTTTTATTTATGATAATGTAAAAATTCCTAATTCTCTGAGCAACTGTACACAGCTTGCACTATGTCAAAACATGCCTACATTGAGTAAATATATTATTACGCTATGTTAATGTGTGTTATGTAACGGTCATCTATATTAATATATTCTTCATGTAAGATAATAGTATTCATTTACTTGAGTTTATAGATTATGCTATTATCTACATTTGGATTTTTACTGCAGAATTTCATTTTTTCAGGTCAGATAAGGAAGTATTTGATTTAATAAGCAATCCCATAATCCCTGCCTTGTAATGAGTTGTGCCAGTCCTTATTACCCCTCTCAGACGATTGTTGGGTTTGGGCTGAAAACATCAAAGGAGGTTTCTGTGCTCATCATTACTTGTATGTCCAGAAGGTGTTGACATCACAAATCAGCTCTGCAGGGACCCTGGCATAGGCTGCCAAAGCAAGACAACTAAACAGACAACAAGACACCAACCCTTTGCTTTGTGATCATCTCTTTGGGTCTAGAAGACCCAGGCCCCAGCAGTTCACCCGTGGCACCCATGGGAGCACTGCTCCCACCCAGGGGAGAACCGAGCCTCTCTCCCATTAGCATCGACTACGATGAGACATCATTTCAAAGCTGAAAGCTGCTTGTTTGCATTTGTTGATGTTCATGGTGGTATAAAGTGACATAAGGTATTAAGTGACAGATGTGCAGGGTTCCCAGCTCAGCTTCACAGCCACTAGAGATTGCGGCGTGGACCCACCAGAGCTCATCTCTGCCCCGGCAGCAGGACAGAGTCTGAGCCCTACTGTAAGCGAGCTCCTGCAGTCCTGACTGTGCCAAAATCTCACTCACCTTTGCAACACTTCCTTAGGTTTCTGGCTGAGCACAGCGAACAGCCAAAAGTTTGTTATTACCCACCCTGAGCTGAACCCTGGCAGCGCCGGTGCCGGCAGCAGCAGCTCGGTGGGACGGGAGCTCGCGCAGGCGAGGCGGCACAGCGATTGTCTATTGTCTCTCCTCCCAGGAAGCGTACTTAAAAAGCACAGGACATGTCCTCTGGCCTGATCACCAGGGTTACTTTTCTTTGCTCCTTGGCAGCTGCAAAAATGAAGCCCAGCTGTAAAAAATAAGAGTCTCTTCTCTATTTGGCAAGGTCTCTTTGGAGTTGGAGTGTGTGTGCGCGTGTGTCTAGGCAGGACGAAAGCAGACTTGATTAGCAGTTTAGTCGGAACATGTGTTTGCCACCAATTATATTCTTATATATTCACAAGTGCTGAATGCCTGGTTAAAGTTAAGGTATAACATGCGTGTGTCTGTCAAAATCTGAAAATCAGGCTGTCACTCTCCAGCCCCGACGTTAAGGCACACGTAGGCACAGAGCGACTGCAGTTCCTTTCAGCCCAGCAGCACCCTCCGAGCAAACAGCAGGAGCAGAGCCCCGCAGCCCTGGTTCCTGGGGATGTGCTCTGGTCACTTGGCAATGCCCGGCTTTCCATAATGCATCTGAAACAGCTCTGTGTGCAGAAGTCGCTTTTTGTAATTGCAAGGAGAGGAACTGAGCCACAAAGTGATGGATTCTGATTTTTTCTTCCCATTAGGATGATTTAGAATTGTACAATAAGCATCACTGCATGGCTGCTAGATAATGCATGTTATTAATTTGGCACATACTAATGCTCTATTTATGTAATATTTCATACACTTTGCAGAGCTTCATATTCGGAGGGCAAATGTAGAAGTAGCAGACATCCAGATCTGCTCCTACCGTTTCATTTTTTCCTGAGCAAAAGAGCAGTAGCTGGACAAACTCCTGAATGATGCAGAGGGGGTTTCCTCACCTTCTCTCCACAATCAGCCCTTCAGCCAGTCAGCTGGCCCCTAATAGTATGGGAACAGCTAATAATTAAATCTTAACTCTTTGAAGCTAAACACATGAGGACAAGTGATATAATTAAAGTAGAAAGGTGCCTGACTTACCATCCTCCTTAGAACTTGCAAAGTGGCCTGTATAGGTCTCTTTTTTTTGTGCTGGAGTTTTTAATTTTAGCCACTTAGTCTTGCAGGAGGGGCATCTACTCCTCTGTTTATCAGGGCTCAGACACATTCTCCACCTGATGGAAATATCTGATAACGAGCCAGGAGGAGCCACAGTATTAACTTGTGGAAGAAGTATCAGGGGTTGAGGACTTGCAAGCTTGGACCTTATTGTGAAAATCCAGCATGTAAAGAGAGGGAAGAGTGGGACTCCTATAAGGAAGAAGCTGGGAAACTGAAGCAGGTAAGAAAAAATTGGCATTTGTCTGAGAGTAAAAGTACAGAAAAAAGAGTGACCACTTAGGTGGAGTTCGTTTGGGAAACAGCTGAACCTTGGTTTCTACCTCCAGGAGTGTTTGTGTAATTTACTCTGCAGTAGTACTCAGAAGATCAGTGATGGCTAGATCCAGTAGATTATTCAGGAGAAGCCCTAGCCCCAAGGATAGCAATGTAAAATGTGTCTCAAATGATAGATGAAAGCTCTCGGTGATTAGCTGGTATTTGAGCTCCTTCTTGCCCTCCTACATTCACCGCTTACCCCAGATTTCAGTACGTGTGCTTTGTGCAGTCTCTCTACTACTCCTGTGTTGATGTGAAGTAGAAAAGGTTGTTGCTAAGTGACATGACAACTGCAAAGTGCTTTTCAATTTCTTTTTCTGTTTTCTACTCCCACCTTCCGCGTGCATCCTATATGGAGAGTTTGCTGCTGGGAACATCCCTGTCTAGCAGCGAACACTGTGTGACAAAGGTCCAGGTCAGATTTTTCACAAAAGTGGCATAGATGCTCCTGTTGCTGCCCCAATACTTCTTTCGGTTGGAAACTTGGGATTTCCCAAAGATGATTCCCATTTTCCTTTGCTCATGTGTAAATCTGAACTGGGTTTGGAGGCATTTCCCCCAGTTCCTACAGTTTTTGTACATAGCAAAGCTATCAGCCCAAATGGGGCACAGCACAGTCAGCCTCTGATCTCTGTAACTCAGCCCTGCAAACAAAACCTAGGACAAAGTTTTGACAGAGCTGCTCTTGCTGCTTTATCTGTGCTGTGGCTAGTGTCACGGGCTGTGAAGCACCAGGTTCTGTTGTGGTGGAAGATTTCTGTTTAGAATACCCTGCTGGTAGTCTAAGTCTCTATTGCTGAAGCCTTCCTCAAGTTATTTCATCTATTAGCTCCGTGTAGGAAAGTAGTTTAATAAAAATAAAAAAAAAATAACCAGGCAAACTTCAAACAACTAGATTCTTTGAACTTTACCTCTTGCAGCAATCTTTTATACTACTTCCATCTCCCTACATGGAGCTTCATTGGCCAAACCATATCCTTTTGTTTTGTGCCAATACAGTGACTCTAATGCTTGATGGGCTCCATCAGGACCTACCACGTTGAACCACAGCTTACCATAGCAAACCACAATAAAATGATAACAGTAAATAGCATTACAAAGCTTGTGCATCTGGCTGTCCTGGGTCCTTCCCTAATCCATACGTAGGTTAAGCCATGACTTCTTGCCATGCAGAATTTGTGAGTGAAAGACTGGCATTATGCCTGGGCTATCTCCTCTTTACCACATTAAAAAGGTCATAAAAGGATAGTCAGTTAAAAAATCCTGGTACTGAAGAGAGCCTTTGCACTGAGATAAATTCCAAGCAAGATTTTTTTTTTCAGTCTAGGAGAGGGGAGCTGCTAGAAAAAAATGTGAGCTCAACTATTAGCTTTCCACTTGTAAAACTTCATATATCACTAAATATATTGCCCGTAGAGGACAGAAGCTGTTAAGATGGAAAAGAATTTTGAAGATGGATGAATGACAAAGACAAATGAAGATTTTTATTTTAGCAGAAGTTTCCAAGTGCTGTCTCTGGGTTGGGAGGGTACTGTTAATAAAGTACACTTGACATATAACTGTTCAAGTTCCTGAGAAACAGCTTTGCTTTAAAGTTCGGTAGAGGATCAAAAAGAGTGAATTCTCTGTTTTTCTCTATGAAAAAGAAAAAGAAAGCCCTGAAAAAGGATAGGTTTTTTTGGGAAACGGCATCTATGCCTTTTGTCTTTTCTTCTCTTTGTGGTCCAGAGACAGTGCGTTGACTGACTTCTTCAGAAAGGAGATCAGTGAAATTGTCAGTTGATTACTTCTCCTTGATTAGCATTTATAAGAGCCCTGTGATACATTATTTGCATTCCTATTTAGCCGTGATTTTTGTGGGGCAGCAATGATTAAACTTGTCACAGGGCCTGATTGACAGGGTCAGATCTTCACTTTCTACTCTTTTGAAATTAAAAACAAATGTGTCAGCTCCCTTCATGGGCCGCAGCGCTGTGAAGCTTGCTTGCCTTGTCATCGCAGATAGGTCAGGAATGTTTTAATTTTAGGGATGGATTCTGCTTGTCAAGCAGAGTGTGATGGCGTGTAGTTCTGGAGATGAGATGTGAAGGGTGTAAAACAAAGAATGGAAAGAACAAAGACAAAGACACTCACATTATTAGACAGATTTAATTAGTCTGAATGGATATTATGCTAGATGAAGCAGTGAGCTGTGAAATTAACCCTTGATTACGGATTGGCGGATCATGCTCATAAAGAGAATCAAACCTTGGTGAATGGGAAAGAGGTGCTGTCCTACCCTCGCAGCCTTCATCCCCACGACCCCTTCCCGAGTCCAAGAGGGGGTGAAAATCTTTGAAGGAGAAGCTGTTGGTGGTGGCATTTGGGAAGTTAGGGCAGTCTCTCCCTTTTTCCTCATGTCTGAAGCCCGTCCAGAGAGCTGAAACCAGGCAGGTTACACAGGGGCAGATCTTTGCATCAAGGGTGGTGAGTAACGACTCCCACCCAGTGCAGCCCATTCCCTGCAGGCAAAGGGGTGCACGGGCAGCACAGACCCCACGTCCCCTCCACAGAAATCACATCATTCCTGCCTCCCTTCCCCTCCCCTACCAAGTAGGTTGGGTATTTCTGCTTGAAAACATATTTTGTAATGATAAGCTGTGAGTTAATACAATATTACTGACCCCTAAGTGAGGGTTTAGGCTTCAGAAAGGCCGGTCTATACAGCCTCTAATTCGTAAGTGCCGTGATGTCCCAAATGCTGAGATAGTGGGGGAGATTAGGGTAATGACAACCGAGAGGGTGCTGTGCTTTGCTGCATCCCATGCTGTACAGAAGAGGCACTTCAGCCTTTTGTGTGCGTCTCATCAGCATTCCCCAAAGCACCATATCAAGAACTACTCCTTCTAATTAGCACTACTGCAACGGAAGAAAACAAATAGAAAATACAGTGTTACTCTCTTGTTAGTTCCTTGTCATTTCTTCCAAGTTGTTCAACTAATGGAGTAATCAGCCTTTATGTTAAAAAAGAGGAAAGAAAAAAAGCCAAAGGGCATTAGGTGCACTAATCTACCAATAGGTGTGAGGCCCCTGCTCCCCTCTGGCACTTTTGAAAGTCTTGCTTTCTGTGCAAATTTGCATGCTGGAGACTGTCAGATTAAAAAGGAGTGAGACATGAAAACAAGTTGGGTGAGAGACTGCCTAGAAATGGTAGCTGATAACTTGCTGAACCGCAGTCTTACCTCCATAGTCATGTTGAGCCTCTACAGGTACATTGCTGCGCCGTGTTACTTCTCATACCATTTTTTTAAACTTGAGATCAAGTATTCTCATTTTTACTTAATATAGAGTAGCATTTAAGTGGCCTCTGTATGTGGAGTGAAAAGAACCCTTCAATGAAAGACCTACAGGAGATTAATGAAAGTCATTATCTTTATATGATAGCAGAGAGTTACTATCCACAAAAAGAAAGGAATTTCTGCCTGCACATCTTTTCTTCCCTGGTTTCCCCCTCTCTTTTTGTACCCTGAAAGAGAAGAGGCAGCATGAGACGGTGATGAAGGAACAGGACATGACATGAATCCCATTGCTAAGTCTACTACAGAATTTCTGTTGGTGTTAGAACAAGTCACTTTGCCATTCTCCAGATGAAAACGATTATTTAAGGACAAAAGACTAGTACTTATCATTAAACCTGAAGACACAGACTAGTTCTTAGGCAGAAAAGCCTTGTCATTGAACTGGTGTTTATGCGAGAAGTCACACATTAGTGTTACTGCTTTCAGGGGCCTCTCATCAAAGTCTTTATTATTACAAACCTATTGAGCCGTATCCTCAGCTGCTGTGAATCAACATAACTCTCCTGAAATTAATGATGCTACACAGTTTTACACCACCTGAGAATCCGGCTCTTCCTTTCTAGCTGTTTATGTATTATTCAGCTAAATTATTCCAGTATAAGCCATACAAAACACTGTGCTCTCCTGAGAAGGATCTGCTTTCCAGACCCAACATTGGCCCCTTGGGGCAGGAACCTTGATTTGAGTCTTCCCAATTCCTGGTCTGGAAAGCCAAGTGGATGATAGAATAATTTAATTAAACAGTTTTAATTTAGTTATTCGACGCTGTAGTTTCTTGCAATCTCTGCTGCTTTCAGCATGAGGCAGTGCTTTGGGTACCTGTTGCAGGGGAGGGCTCTGCCAGCAGATGTGGTGGTGAAGGCACGGGGGTCAGCTGGATCACAGCAGGGCTCTGCTGGAGAGAATGTTGGCCTGATTCGTTGAAAGAGAACAAAGCATATGAAACCAGTGAAAAATTCAATTGCTAATAAATGGGAAGTCTCTGTATCTTCTCTCTATATATTTATCAGAAATGTAGATGCGGTTTTCTTGGTTTCTTTGTTTTGCCACTTGCCATGGTTGTCTCTCTGGGCACTGAGTTTTGTAGCTTGTAAAACCTCAGCACGGCTGATTTTGTCACCGTGGTGCTCCTCCTGTTCACTTTGCAGAGAAAGAGACTTCAAGTAGTGCATTCAGCTTCAATACGAAACATCAGCAGACAAAAGGTATCCAAAGGAGAGGTTTGGACAGAACCATTCAGTGCGGAAAATGTTGAGTAAATGCTCAAGACAGCCCTATAGCACTGCATACCATCCTTCAGTGAGGAACAATAAGCACTTGCGTATGGAATACAATGCACATTTACTTGGATGTTCAGTGTTAGATTACCGTCCCGCTGTTCATGCATGTAGCTGAAAGGATCGGTGCGAGTAGGGCTGGCCCCATTTGTGGGGGCATTTCTGCCTCGCCGATATCCCTCCATCCAGAGAGTAACTCTGTTTAAATCAGGGAATTAACACCGGTGTAAAACAGGTGTGAGCGGAGCAGACTCGCGCTCTTCACCCGATGTGGCAGCTGGAAATCATTGCGTTTGTGCCCACCAGATACAGCGTATGTTTTCTAATTATACACGCAGGATGCTCGCTCACCTGAGGTTCAAGTTTGCAGCTCCGTTTCTCATCACTCACTTAATTCAAAGAGCGAGAGCAGTTACGCGCCCCCCACCCTGCCTTTATTTTTCAAACTGAATTGTTTCAGTGGTAGCTTGGTGTGTCAGCTTGTAACTCTATAAAACAGTTTTCTACCAGCTGGAAATCCAACATGCTACATGAATACATAACAGTGCCGAACCAAGAAGGTTTGTAATTCAGTAATTAGCTGTAATTAATGAACACAAAGTGAAGACTCATTTACAGTTTAAATTATCACATTAGCTCCTGTCACCCTCTATGTACACAAAACAGCAGGAATTCAATTATTTTTATTCTTCAAAGCTAATTTAAAATTTAAGGAATGCCATTACATGAAATAATAGGTAGGAAATGTAATAGAAATCGCTGAGAACAGTTGGCCATCCTTAGAATGGGAGGAAAAAAATGCTATCAGTGATGATTTGGAAATGTTGTTTCATCTGTGAACAGATGAAGGATTGAAATCTACGCTCTTTTCAGTGTATTTAAAAAGAAAACGAGTTTGGTGGTTGCTAAGTCTTTGTGCAGGAAGAGCCATTGTGCATAATTGTAAAAGCAGTTGATACTGATAATGCTGTTGATAGTAACATGATGACAGCATGGAAATGCTCACACCATTATCTTTAATGGGGCTGAGTCGATTGCAACAGCATCGAGCCCCTGTAATATTCACCAATCTTAGTTGTGAAACTTCAGCCTAGCAGGCCTTAAGTAATTGTCACTTTGCAATCTGCCTGTAGTTTGTGTGTGTACGTACGTCTATGTAAAACGCTTTCATTGTGCTTTTAAACCCACCATGATGCTTCTCTCTGCAGCTGCCACTGATTTATTTTTTTTTTTCTCAAACAGTTCAATAGCAAAAGAATTCCAAGCCCATCTGATGCCGCCTCTGTAGCTCCCACATCTCTGCATTACAGCCCTTATTTTTTTTTTTGTTCTTTATTTCTTATTCACTTGCCTTTTCATTTTAAATAGGCCACTGGAAGCTACACCGTCTAATTTTTCATAGGTGATCGACTGCTGAGTTGTGGGTTTACGTAGACAGAGGGAAGGTAGCGATAAGCCAAAGAGAGAGGATTCTATTAGGGAAATGCAGCGGTAATTAATGAATCCTGCCAGTAATTGGGAAGGTGTAAGCCTCTGTAATATCGTAATGATAGTCATCCGTTCTGTGCATCCCCCATCACTCCGAACGATCCCTCATCGTCTCTGTGATCTCAGACACTTAGCCATGCAAATCTTCCTGACAGGACTCTATGTCTTTGTCTCCCTAATTGGACAGTATAGAGTTGTTTATGGATATTGCAGACATTTAGACCTCAGTTGGAGGTTGTTCAAAAATCGTTAGCAAAGTTGCCTTAACAGCATTGTCAAATATTTATTCCCCTGTTTCAATATCTGTTTTTAACCCAGGCATGGTTTGCGATGGAATTAACATTTCGGAGATACACCGTCTCCTTCCAGGCTCCATTTGAGATTGTTATTAAGCCATTTTCCTATAGAAAAAGAGAACGGCAACAAAAAAAAAAATCTACCATAAGTCCTCATTTCTCAAGGATAAAACATGATATTACAGGGCAAATGTGCTGCTTTTTAATACCATTTCCATGGGGAAATATTAAGAATGCTGACAAAGGCAGTTCCACTTACAAAAATTACAGGAAGCTTATGGGGCAAAAATTCCAGTTTAGTGTAAGCCAAAATAAATGGAGAATAATCCCATTCACTATACCACTTCAAGTGAGAGCAGATTAAGAGTCTGTATCGTATATATTAGAAAAACTATGTCTTTTTCCTTGGTCAAGACTTGGGGGGTTTAATTCTTGTATGTAATCATCTCTTGGTAGTAGGTGAAATGTAAGGTATAATAAATGCATCTGGTGTGGTACTTTACCAGAACAGATCTTTTTCTCTTAGAAACTTGGTATTTGGGGGATTTCGCATTTTTGTGCATAATACACTTATTGTATATGGTTTGGGGATTTTCTGAGCACAAGAGAAAGCCTTGCAAAGACCTAGACCATGAACACAAGAAGCAAAATTGAGTTTGAGAGGGAGTGTGCTGGAAATCAAAGGCAACGGCCGGTGCAGCCACAAATACTCACCATTTGGAGTGTCAGGGAGAGATCAGATGGATCAGGCAACTGAATTTACGGTCCCTTGGTCAGATGCCATTTTACTCAGACAAGTTGTCCCACAAATCAAGGCATTTATTTGCCTCAGTAAAAGATGATCAAGTCTCTCTTTTTCTATAATTACTAAATTAAGCTCCTAATCTTGCAAACGGTTAATTACATACTTATTTCCACTGCCACATTCTTTCACAAGGCCACTTATTCTAGCAAAGGTAAACATTTTACATTTTTTACTTTTGATTTAAAAAATCAATATTCTAGTGGAATAAAACCAGAAATAAATGTATGCAAGAATTTTTCTAAAATAATAATTTGGCTTTTTTTAAACCTGACTCTATTTCCTTTACACAAATGTAGGGTGTGAAAAATTCTGTTCATGGGAACGTTTCTAGGAAGAATTTCTGAAGGTATTAATTTGCGCCTGTCTGGCAACTATCTTGAAAGCTGTTTGTAGTTTTGGAAATTATTCAGCCAGGGAGCAGTAGAAATGACACGTTATATAGTTGATTAATATAGTAAATAGCAAATTACTGAAGGGGGAATAATCAAAGCCATAGTTGCAGCAAATATTTACCTTATCTGATTTCTCTCGGGTTATCCCAGAGTTTTAGGTACCTCCCACAATCAAACCCAAAAAGGTAAAGAAAACAAATTAAAGTAAAACTATTTGTAACAGAAGGGAAGAAATAGATTTACTTTTTATTTTTGGTGAAAATTTTCTGCATATGTGTTGAGATTCTTTATTTTAGCAAGCTCCCATTTTTTCGGTTAGTAAGTATTTTCATAATAAACCTACTGTTTCCTTAAAGCACTACTGATGTCATTTGGAAACCTATAAGCTTTTCACCCCTCTCCCTAAATTGCTGATGGAAAAAGTTGTGAAGTAGAGCACACACACACACAAAAATCCATCTCTTGAAGGTCAGAGAAGGCAGTGGGCTGCCTGGATATATGGCCAAATTCATCCACAGCACCTGTCCAGTTCGAGCTCACATTTTGCCATCCCTGAGACTGTTGCAGGGACAGAGGCTGAAGACAGAGAGAGATCTCTCTGACATCCCTCCTACTGGACAGGAATGCCTGTTTCCTACAGCCTGTGATGAACTCAGGGTCTAAGGAGCAGCCCAGGTTCACCCCAGGCACAGCTGGTTCAGCCTCTCCCTCAGCTCCAGGCTGATGCCACCAGGTTTCCAACCGCTCCAGGGAGGGACAGAACTGCAGGATGGGATCAAACTCTTTTCCCTGCAGTAGACAAAGCAAATTGGCACTGCATGTGCCTGCTAGAACCTTCTTCTCCAGAAAATGAATGTATTGACATTTAGGTTTTTTTATATACGTACATACACATATATATATTTAAAATCCCAGCCTTGGTGCTGCAGTCTGTGACACTGAATACAAGCTGCTGTGCAAAGCAATTGCCAAATGTTTACATAAACACATAAATAAGACAAATAAATTTATTTTCATTTATTCATATTTTCTTTTCCCTTTTATTTATGCTTTGAACAACAGTTACTGTAAATATTACAATAAAAAAAAATGCTCGCAGTGGACAGAAAGATGATCAAAAAGCCGTGGTATAGAGCAATTCATGTTTCTTCTTTACAATCACTAACGAATCTTAACTTGAACCATGTTATGTTCCCATGTGAGTGATAAGCAATGATTTATTATGAAGTGTCACGAAATCGGAATGCCATACAGTGAGACATGAGCTAGTGGAAAATGTGTTCCCTGTTTCCCAGCCTCATTACTCAAAGATGCAGTGTCCCTTTCTCTGAGTCTAATTTACCTGGCTTTTCGAGGCACTCTGATATCAAAGGAAACAGCACCAGGAGTGAATTACCTGATCCGGGCTGTGCCATTCACCTACTAGTGCCGCTAAACGCATTGCAACGGCCAGGGAAAAGGGTCTGCCTGGAAATTCAAAGCTGTTGCCGTATCAAACATTTGCAACCCTAATGATGCTACCCCCAAAAGCAACTGCTCAGGATTACGGCATCCATTGCCTCATCAGGACTGTCAGCCCATGAAGAGGAAATAAAACAGGCATCGCCGAGGAGACAAACGGAGAAGTTTTCTTTATGCGTTAGAGTTTCTTCTACTCTCTAATGATTCCCTTCTCCCCATGATCCTAATTCAAGTAACTGGCATGTGATATATTTTGTAGATAAATCAGCAGCAGAAGAGCATGTGCGGTTCTGGCACCACGGAGTAGATGATTTACTTGTAGCTCTCACTGAGCGCGCTGGTTTGGTTTTTAAGGTGGGAATTTGTGTTTTAAGGGCTTCCTCACAAAGAAAGAAGAAAGCAGCATATTGCACGCTAGTTCACGTAAGCAGCCCCCCTCTCCTACTGATTAATGCTTTCTTCAAACAGGCGTAGTCTGAGATTTTAAGCGTTTTTTCTGAATGTTTCTTTAAAGGCCCTAACCCTGGAAGCACTTGAGGGCAGGCAAATCTCAGGTGGTAAATAGGTGCATCTGCCAAAGTAAAGGCAAGAGCTGAGCGTGCTGCTGTTCTGCAGCCAGAGACAGGGAAGCATGAGCCTTCCCGGGGAGGTGTGGCTGGGATGCTCTGGGCACATTGCAGAGCAATCGGAAAGATGCACTGACACTTGGCATGATAAACAATATTTTTTTCTGGAAAGGCAAATCCTTTACCCATTTAAAAAACAACAAAAAAAATCTTTTTATCCAAACCCATAGATTTAATCACACCAAGTTTGTTAAAGATTTACCAGCAGCAGCAATTTCTGTTTCAAAACATGATCGCATTCTACAACGACAAAATGTGATAGAAGAGCAAAAAGTTAAACTGAACAGAATAAACTTGAGAACAAATTTATATCCTGCAAATTCTTTCACATAAAAAAAATATATCTAGGCATGTTACAACTAGTTCAGTCTGTCTTAAGGCAATAGTAGCTGTTGTTTTTCTTGCAGAAAATGTGGAAATCATCAGAAGAAAATTAACCAGAGCTCATCCTTGTCTGAAAGGCTGAGAGACTCACAAATTTCAAAAATCTTTTTTCTATAGAAATGCTTTATACAGGATCTTTGTGAAGTACAATCCAGAGAGTAGTTGTCTCACAGCACTGACAATGTCTGCTGTTCCAGAGGAGACGGTGTGTGATGTACCATCCTGAAATATTGTCAGCAAGCCTGGAGATATGAAGGCACTTTCATAGCAAGGCAGGGATGAAAGAAAAGAGGTTTGAGTTTGCTTTTTTGTTTTGCTTTGTTTCTTAGTCCTAATAAAATGTACCATTGTGCTCTTAACTTCTACCCTCCCATTTTGTTCAGCGGAGAAAGGGAACAAAATTCTCCTGCAGAAGAGTTACTGTGTTCAGGAGGGAGGGAAGAGGCAGAAATTCCTTCCTGGAGGGGTTCACTTTAGCCACTGACAAGTTTTGTGTAATATCAAAATAGCTCTGAATGCAGAGACAGGATCAGCATCTCCCCACTCTCAGGTATCCTTTACTGTCTCACCGTAAATCTAGACATTTTAATGGCACAGCTCAATAGGTGGGATTGGGAGAAAACCCACCCACAATAGCCTCTAGTTTGATGACTAAGAAATTATCTTCAGATTTGAAAAAAATGTGGAGTTTAATCTAACCAGGAATTACTTCACAAGGGAAACAAGAAGGCAATTGAGGAATTATGCAACAGTTGAGTAAACACTTGCAGATAACAATTTGGCCTTTTTAAGCACCTAAATTAGTTGGGGAAATGCAGCTTTGAGTGACCCACCAGTACGTCCTGACATCCATCCATGTAAATCTGGGACTTGAACCCACCACCAGTGTCCAGAAGGTTGAACCTTAATTGCTTTGTCTTATCTGCTCTAAATCCACTTTTTTCAAGGTGTGTTACAAAAGCTATTTCTCTTCTGGGATCTATACAGGTGGCATTTTAAAATGTAGCAAGCACCCAACTCTACAGAACCTGCTTGTCACAGAAAATGACACAGTTTGCATGTGACCTGTAATGACAGTTGCTAGTTGAAAAGAAACCAGAAATTCAGCTATATCTTCCACACTTTGGTTGCAGCTGCCATCAACTAAATCTCTCTCCAAGGGCAGATGGTGCCCTGTACAATGAACAATTTAATCTTTAGCAAATAGAGAAACTTTGCCAAAAAAATCCACGTTTTTTTTTTCTCTCCAAGAATAGGCTGTCAATAACATGTGCTCTCAAATACATTGTGATTTGATGACTATACTTTATTTATAGGAAAAAAACAAAAAATAAATGCTTTCTCATTTATTTTTTTCTTTACAAGCCTCTGTCCGTTCCAGATACCCCTCTACTGGGCTTTGGCTGTGTGCATAAGAGATTAGGAGGGACCAGTCAAATGTCAGGATGTTGCTTTGTACCTGTTAGATATCACGTGTGCTCCTCTTTGTTACTGAACATGTGTGTATCCCGTGTCACCTTGAGGCCCAAGCTGAGATCAGGGGTGAAATCTTGGCCTTTCTCCACACAAGTGGGACAAATCCCACCAGCCCAGGATTTCATCACATCTCTCTGCAGAGACGGGGAGACGCAGCCCCCAATTTTTCATCTGATTCCATCTATCAGCAAAACAGCTGAGGCACGCAGGGAGGTGAAATGATTTGCCTAGAGCTATGCAGGCCAGATCTCTGGGGGTGGGAGCTGGGTGTTAGCACCCATCCCACTCTCTTCCCATCCTCTCCCAGCTGCCTCCAAAGGAAGCAGCTTCTGGTAGCAATGCTGGTTGCCCCTCCTGCGCCCTCCCTACACCCTCATCGCTGCCTTAGCTGGGCAGCAAAGCCTGGATTGCCTTAACTATCAGGAAAATAAACTCTTCTTGCTGAATTTTCTCAGCTGAAATAGCCCCCTGATCTGTGCCACTGCACACTCGGCACCAGAGAGAGGAAGGGGCTGCTTTCAGCCAGCAGCGCTCACCTCCACCCTCACCGCATCTTTCATTTGCCCCTGTCTTTTGGGGATGTGTCTCATCATTCTTGCTCTTAAAATACTCCCGGATCTTTTTCTAGTCATTCACAGAAGAAACTGCCTGCCCTCTGGGGAGCTGCTCAGGCTAACAGATGTCAGCGTTTTCGCAAGCCGTGTTGTTCAGGTGGATTTGGAGGATCTAACTGTATTTGTTCAGGGATGTCGAGTAACCCTAGTGAGCTGGCCACTGCTGCACATATTCAGTAGCTCTGATTGGGCTGTTTTCATCTAGAAATGCATATATAGATACTTACATATAAAATATATATTTAATTTTGGACATTGTATTTATATTTGTACATAAAATGTAATACATATGCAGAAGAATTTTTGCATTTCTTAGGTCTCAGGTGGCAGGATTGGTCCACAGATGTGCCTGCAAAGACATGCCTGCACAGATGTGCCCCTAAAATGCCCCTAAAATGTTGCTGTATCTGTGCAGCCCAGACCCAGTGTTTGGTACCATTAGTCCCCAGCTCCTGGCAGAGATGGGGCACTGTGTTCACTGCACTCTGCACAATTCAAATAGGCACGTGCTTAAGAGTTTTGCTCAACCAGGATCACAGCTAAGAGATCTAAGTTGTACAAAACTACATGCAGAGACAGGAGAAGTTTTGGAACAGAAGAAACTCGGAACATGAAAGGTTATTGGGATTTTTGGCAGATTTCAAGGAGATTCTTCTTTTGTACCCCCAACTGTCGGGCTGGGCCAGCTGAGGTAAATCAGCACAGCTTCAGTGACCTCCCGCAGATAAGGTGCTTTGCACCAGCTGCAGATACTCGCTCTGATGACCTTGCTGCTGAAATCCAGAGGTCTTTTATCTGGCCTTGGCCCTGGTCTCTTAGCAAAGTATCTTCAACAAAGAGTTTTCTGAGATAAATGCGACTTAATGACCTCAAGTTTATATCAAATGTAGTTTCCATCATCCCAGGCAATGAGGTCTCCACATTCCACCACCTGGGTGTTACCGCAGTTATGTATTTAGGCAGACACATCCCAGGAGCATCTGAGCTAGACCCCACATTTCTTTTCCATTATCTTGTCCCACATTCTCATAAGCTTAGATCACAGGACAAAAATATGTTTTACTTTTACAATAAAGGAGACCATTTTTCACACTCCCCTCTCCCTGTGGCTGATGGCTCAGGTTGAATGCGCAAAGTCCAGCGTCTTCTGTAGGGGCACGAGAGGCTCAGGGACCTGCTGGTGACCATGGTGGGTTGTGTTGGTGTGTCCTCCTCTCCCTGAGCTCTGCTACTGCCTGCTGGGCTGTGACTTCTGGGCAGTGACAGTGCAGCTTCTTGTCACAGCACCCTTCAGTATGAAGAACTGCAGGGACCTTCTCCTGCTGGCATCATGTGGAGCCTTTGCAGGTGTTTGGGTGGGTGCTACACCCTCAGCAAGAACAAAGAGCTGAAAGTATTAGTTTTCATGAGAGTTATTCTTACCTCTCCCCAAATGCTTTCCCACTCTACTAGAGTGTGTTTTCTGAAACAAATATGTTCTATTTATTTATTTAATGTGCTGTTAAATGACCTTCTGGAAAGCTAATCCTGCCGCAAGGCTTTAAAATGGATGGGCAGGCATAACTTAAGAGAGCATGCTCCTTACAATCAGGATGAATCATTTGAGTAGTTACTGTTTAGATTGATATAATTTTAGTTATAATTATGGGTAACGAGAAGGCATTTAGAGTCTATAATATTGTAATTCATGGTGAGAGGAGTCCTAAATGAAATAAAATATATCCAGATTTGCTTTTTCTCCCTATCTAGGTATTATGCACGTGAGCATGATTCTTTAAGGAACAGATTTTCTGCTGCTGTAAAAATCTAGCAAAAGTAGGTCAAAAATGACATCTAGAGATAACGTGTTTGGTAACCACAAAGGGACTGTCTGTGTCTTTCTATTTGGCCTTTTAAGAGTCCTGCAATTTATTACTGTAGGTACAGCTGCAGCATGAAAAGGTTTTGATCCATAGACTCCCATGGACTTCGGTGGGCGGATCACAGATACATATTGTCATTTTTGTTATCCCATTACACTAATAGGAGATGATAAAATGATATTAGCAAAGATCTGGAAACACACCAAAAAAAAACCCGTTATAAACACATGAACCTGCTGTCATCTGCCTGGCTCTGGAGCACCATCACGCTCCAGACCCTGCTGCTGGAGCTGGTGCTCTCCTGCAGAACCCTAAGAAGCAAACAGGGGCAGCAATCCCCAAGCGAAGGACTTGAACACCACCCAGTGATCGGACACCCCGTGTGGCTTTTGGCCATGGAGAAAGGGGGAAAGGGAGACTAGAGAGAGTGAAGAAAAGTGTGGGATTTGGCACGTGTGTGCAGGAAGGGCAGAGCGAGCTCAGGGCTGCTCTCGGGCACCAGGAGCCCTGGGGAGCCAAGGAGCAGAGCTGAGCAGCACAGGGCCAGCCCGGCGAGGCTGGCCATGGGTAGGATGAGCTGTTGACATGTAGTTGACAGTTATCTCAGATTGTAGACATGTTTGAGAGTTCCTGTTTCAAAGGTTTCACAGCTGTGTTTTTACGGCAAGGTTTGAATGAGGAGAGGGGAGCTGTGCCATGGGCAAGGAGTGGGAAGGTGATTGCTAGAAGGAATCCTAACACATCCGCATTAAAATAGATACAACTTTTTACATCTGTTGATGGCTTGATAATTAATGTTAAGTAAAAGCAAAACTACGGTATCCGCAGCTGATATTTCACATATGCTGTACAAGACATCAGCATAGCGAACATCCTCACCACATTTTCATAACATAATTTAAATTATAGAGTTTTCTTTATGGTGTGTGTTGAACTACATTTCAACAAATGCCCAGGAAGCAACAAACTTTACCCATCAAGTGCTGTTTGAACGTCCAAACTGCTGTGCCCTAGACTGTGGGTGACAAGCTCTCCACATACTCCCTGAATCTCTTAGAGACTTGATAATGAAATACATAAACTATGACCCTTATTGATCAGGGCTCACACTAATTAATTTCCCAAAGTCCTGTCCCAGCCTGCAGTGGTATCAGCGCCAAAAAAAAAAAAAAAACAAACCCAAGGATGGAGCCTCTGGTTGGGCAAAAGACCTGGGGGTGAAGTACTTATCCCATTGAAATCAATGCCAAGTCCCTATTGATTTTAGTCATCCATGGATGTCACCATTAGTCAAGTAGGTGGACGCTGAGCCTCAAAAGTTTATGCAATTGTCACAAATGGCTTTTATAGCAGAGCTAAACTAAAACTGCCTGCACACGTGCAGCAGTGCAGAGAATCCTCTCCGGCTCCCAGGTGCCTTGTTCCGTCTTATCTTTTCTCCAGCAGCAAAACCAGTCAAAGAGAGGTTTCCACCTTTCCCTGCTGGCTGTGCAGTCCCAGACCTGCACTGGGAACTCCTGGTGGAAGTGTTTGTGGGGCCCCTGGTGAGACACATCAAGGATGGACCCGGTTTTCTGCTGGGGCGGTGCAGACCCACAGATGGTTGCAGGGAGGCAGCTGAGGGTTGTATCATACCGGGGGTTGGAAATGGTAGGAAGGGGATAGAGCTTCTGAAATGGGTTTGTTGCCAGAAGAGTTTCTCATGGACCTGAACCCCAACTGATGTGCCTCTGAAGAGCTCTGCCAAGGGTTAACAATGTCCTTAATGTTGCTCTGTGCCTGCTCGACCTGTGAGCAACCAGGAATTTTATGGCTGGTCTAATACAAGGTCCTTCCTCACAACGAATCAAAAGAAAAGGAGGCAGGAGTTTGGCTTTTCAGTTTTCCAATCCAAGCCCTTGATAAATATTTCCCGCTGGCAGGGAACCAATACTCTACAGTTACTTTGCTTCAAACCAAGACTCCTTCCCAGATTTAATACTACATGCTGCTTAATTGTCCTAATGACATTCTGGAGGCAGAGTTGAATTAATCAAGAGTTATTGCTCTGGCATTCAGCTGTTTCACCACTGTCACTCATATTGGCCTATGTGGGACCAGCCCACAGTGTCCGTGTCCCACACCCATGAGTTGGGCACATCAGAGCTGCTACAGAGCTTGATGTGATCCAAGGCAGGACTTGGCATGCCACAGGTAGCTTTCCATCCTGGTGAGGGCTGCAAAAATCTGCTCAGAAAGGTAACGTCAAAGGCCTGTGCCATCTCCACAGTCTGCACTTGGACCGTTTGCAGAGGGTGATTCTGCAGCTGAGAACTTGGCCGCAGAAGCAGAGCCAGCTCATGGTATTACTGTATTTCAGCTCTAGGCATTACAATACTAAGGCTTCTGGATTTCTTTAAAATCTGAACAAGGTGTAAACTGACACAGCTTTGTCCTTTTGCAATGAAAAATAATAGCTTTGCAAAGTGTGAATTGCTCTGGAGCATTACCTCTCAAACCTAAAGACAACATTTTAAAGTGTCAACATGGATTGCTTTTAATATCTTTTAAGTGGGAATAACGATCTAAGGTATTCACCACAATTTCAAACTGACTTCCGTGCATCTTCAGTTGCCAAAAGTCTCCACATTCAGCTGCCAAAACCTCTTCTTCCCTTCCAACAATTTCTCCATAGCAGGTTTGGGTTGCCAATGCAAAACTCAGCATCACTGTGAAAACTGAAAAGGTGAAGCTATTGTAAAACAAACCAAATTATAAACTAAATAGCATGAAGTCAATGTACCTTTTTGTTTTCATATGGGTTTTTTTAAAAAGCTGAGTTTATTTTACTTTAAATAAAGCCACTACTGAATTTCCAGTTGATTTAGCCAGAACACAGGAGACACACCGCAGGATTTGAGTTGTGTTTGCTGAAATGTCCGTGGCCTTGAACAGATAATATATTTTTCAGTAACATATTTCTCTTTGCCCGCTGCTGGTCTTTTTTTGCTCTGTGCTCTCTGCAGATTGACTTTCACTCTACTTATTGCCTGCCTCATTTCTCACCCTATTTTTCCAGTTGTTTTTTTCTACTGCTTTTCTCAGTATCTTTCTCCCAGGTTATAAGCAAAACAGAACTCAACTTGAGGCTGAACTTTTAAACCCACATATTGAAATTAAGTTGAACAAGCACCTTCTGTCTCTATGTAGAAGGAACTTCACAACTTGAGTCACTTAGCACTTTTAGTAGCTGCAGAACGGAAAAGGCCCAGTGGAAGAACAGTGGCTTTTAGTGCTGGGGAAGGGGGGTGCTTTAATGACCAGAAATAAGACAGCAATAGGCCAGTAATTTAAACATCATGTGAATACCGAGATGTCCAACTCACCCTGAGGATTTCAGGGTGTATTCTTGGCTGGTTGTAGAATGAGGGCCATCATATTGTCTAGCTTTAATCAACGTGAGGGAAAAGCAGAGATGCAGATTAACACACTCAGTGGACCGGGCAGAGCCACAGCATCAGTTGGCATTTACCCATTAATCCCTGCACGGTTTCAGGTGTAAGAATCTGAGGTTTTTTATTCACACTTCTGTGTCCTTGCTCTTTGTGAGCCTACGAGTGGACAATGTAAAGCGAAGCTGACTCATTTCCCACAATTTTAATTGATAGAAGTATATATTCAATAAAATCTGGAATCGTGATCAGAAACTTGGTAATACTAGTTGTTATTATTCTTCTGCTTGCAGGACGAATGCCTTAGCTCCAGCTCTCCAGCCCAGGCTTCCTGCACCCAGCCCGTCTCTGCGCGTCACTCCGAGCCTGACATTGAACTCACAACAACCTGGACCGAGAAGACTGCCAAAAAACTCCCGCTATTCTTCTTCATCCTCACTAACAATTTGGTAATGAAGTATTGATTTCCACTCCCCTGCTTATGGACAATATTAGATTTTCATTGATAAACTGCACTGGGGCTGTCTGGTCTCCGCTGTCCCTTTTTGCTGTCACTAAAACAAAGTGCCACTGAAGTAAGATAATGACTGAGAACATTGATGTACTTATTTCGTCAATTTGTAACACTTGACAGGAAAAAAAAAATTCTTCATAGTTTAATGTCCAAGTGTGCTACACAAGATGCAGTCACATTGGAAGCTTTACTTTTCATGGTAATGTCCATTTCCTATTTATAACCCCTTTGGGATAGTTTGTCTAAAGGAAATGTTTCTATTCTGTGCAGCTATTACTGTTGCACCTGGGTTGCCCAATCCAGTCATTGCACTAGGGATCAATACATCACAGTAAGTACAAGAATTATTAAGTTAAAACAGATTCTGAGCCAAAAAACCTCTGAACAATGTTAATCTTCTGTGCAAGTTGTTCAAATAGTTATGCTTAACCATGTTGCTGCCAAAGATTTGTTTAAAATGGATTATTTTCAGTTTGTTTTATTCCTCAGATATATATATATATTTAAATCTCCATTACGGTTTGTGACGAGACATATGCGATGGAGTGATTTTTAAACAAAAGTACTATTGTTAGATTATTGAACGTTATATAAATATAGGTATATCTATATATAAATATCACTATATAAATATCTATATATAGATATAAAAGAATAAAAATAGAATTCCTTTCTCAGTTAGGTGCAGCCAGTGGAGTTCCATTGGACTTATGCCACCCTAAATGAGATCAGAATCTGGTCTTCGCACTCTCTGTCCTGCCCGGCCCGTGGTGCTGGTGGGGACGGGCTGCACAGCCCCGATGCCTTCAACTCAACCACCACCTGGGGAGAAGGGGGCCACAAAGACGGCAATTTCGAATTTGTGCTTGTAACTTTTTTCATTAAAACTTTGAGGCCCCAATTTTAATTTGTGGAATATTCACGTTAATAATGAGATCTAATTAAGACATCCATTAAAAGCCCGTTAAAGTTAATTTAACGTAAAAATTCCAATAGAACTGTATTAGATTTTCTCCATTAAATTAACGTTATGGATTTTTAACGGATGTCTTAATTATACATTATTATTAACGGGAATACTGTATTACACAGATTAAAATCAGGTCCCGAGTCAACTCACAAAATCTTCCAGGATATGCTAATGTCGCGAGTCTCACGTTACGCCCTGCACTGCTTGGGAAAGCAGGCACAGCCCTGTTTGCCCTCACTGAGCACCTCCTCGCCGTGAAAGCAGCCTCCAGTAGAAAAATCCATCTCTGCATTTAACGATGAACTTCCTGTATTCTCCAAGGAAAAATAAGTCTGGACCAAGTTGTAAATCGCTACTCCATTGCAAATGAAGTATTCAAAGTATGCTAGGCAGGAGCTGAGAAGAGGATCTCTCTCAAATAAGAGAGGGCTTTGGGGTGTCTTTAACTGTTGTTTTAGTTTAGAAGTTCAAGGATATAATTGAAGTGCAGCATTCACAAAATCAGACTAAATATGTTTACTGCATTCCCCGTGGCTCGTGCAGAAGGGCCTGTTTTGGCATTGTTTGGGAAATTTTGACATGATCCCTAAACTCAACATGGAGGAGAAAAAAAGGGCCTTCTTATTTACCTCCTAGGGAAAGTGTTGCCCTTATGCCACATATAATAGCAAATTGCTTTTTTTATGGCATGCATAACCTAGATGGGAAAAAATATGGCGCTTGAGGGAAGGAGGGAAAAAGTAAATGAAGTTCCAGGAATGTCATTCTGAAGTAATGAGGCATGGACAGAAAATATACCCCTCACATCATCGGATTGAGATGGCAGTCGAAATAGCTTCATTGAAGTGTCAGCACTCATCCATCAATCAATCATCCACAAGGAAAAATAGCGACAGTACAACGGGGCGGCTTTTATGGGATTTACTCATGGGCATAGGGAATAGCAGCTCAAATGTAGTTCTGACATGAAAAGCAAGGTGCTGATATTATTTTTTATGATGGGAGGATCATAAAGTGAATTGAGAACAGTGAGGTCTGTCTTTGCTTAACCTATTCAACTGGAAATGAACGGAGCTCAACTGGAAACGAGCAGAGCCTTCAGATGGGTTAAGATTGAAGCCTGCACCGTGCTGAGCACCGGCCATTGACAACAAAATTCTATTAAAGCAAAATCAATGCATTAGCATCGAGCTCCTCAGAAGCTGTTAAATTGCACAGCCCAGTTCAGAGTTATTAAGTGAAGTTGCACAAGGTGGGTCCTGCGGCACAGACCCGGAGGCAGCGAGCGCTGCGGTAAAATGCCACTTGGGAGAAACCATGCACGTATCCCCAGCCCCGCTCCTTTCCCCAAGCTTTTGGATGCTCTAAAAAAATATTTGGCTTATTGTGGCACCCAACAGGTGAAGTACTCCCCAGCTTATGACCACCCGGATCCTGCATCCTGTCCCAGCTGGGTGATTTGCTATCTGCTTGGGTAGAAACCCTCCATGCCCTACGTTTTTCCACCTGCAGCCATGGCCAAGCCTCAGAGGTGCCAAAATGGGCTGGTACCAGGAGCAAGGAGCCCTCTTTCTGCAAGAGGGTGGTTCTACAGCCCCAGCCAGCCTGTGGCATCCAGGGCTGGGCCTCCCTGGGGCATCTGCTGCTTGGGTTTGCAGAACAAAGGCGGCCCTGGTGCTCCATTGCTGGTGAGCAGAGGGCTCGTGGTGACAACAGGAACCATGGTCCCACCATCAGCTGCTTCAGCCCCAGCGGTGCCAGCATCTAGGACCCCAGACCTGAAAAGCTCTCTCAAGGTTTCGGGAGGGCCAGTCCCCCCAGGGAGGTCTGACCGGCCCAGCAGCGTGTTCTGCTCAGGAACCTTCACTCCAGCACAGGCAAGTGTGGAAACAGCTACTTAATTTAAAATCTGGCCACAAACCTTTATTACACACTGCTAAACCTTGATTATTTTGCTTGCATCGCTGTCCTCTGGGAACATTTTAGGTACATATCTGAATTAAGTGATTTTTTTTTTTTTTTTACAATATGATATAAAAAAAGAAAATGTACATCGCTTCTCTCTCTTTCTCTGTATGAAACTGGATGAGTTGATAGTTTATCTGTCATATAAATCAGGTAACACAGAAAATCATTGCATCTTTTCTCTGTCGTATCTACTCAATATCTATCGTTCTGACTTTTATTCTTATTGGAGATCATCAAAACATTAATTAAAAGCCTGGTGATCAAACAGCCGAATATTTATGATTCACGTCCTTGCTTATTAACAAGTGGCATATTGATACACCACATATCCAAGCTGTTTATGCTCTTGCACTGCAATAAAGCAGTAAGAATTGTTACCCTTACACGCTGCTTTGAGAGATTTATTCAGAATCGGTAGCTCCCTGCCCTCCACCATCTATGACAAAATAAGCCATATCACCTTAAAAAAAAAAAAAGAGTTCTGTTTTTAAAGGGGGAGATGTAATTAGCATCTCTTTGGAGCCTAATATATAAGAATTTCAGTGGATCTTTCTCAGGTCTTTTTTCCAGGCTCTTATTATTTAAACTGAGAGGGAGAAGGACACTTAACTTTAAAAATGGCTGTCATTAGTACAATAATAATTGTTGGTTTAAAAAAAAATCTTTGCGAATCCGCTAACAAACCTGCCCAGTAATTACTTGTCAATGCAACTTATCATGGGTTTTATTACCTACTTGTAAAAGTATTTACAAGACTGCCCTCCCTAGCTTTTTTAGAGATCATGGAGGATATAAGAAGTCATTTTAAAAATCAATGAAATTATATATTAACACGATAGGAGTTGAAGCCTTCCAAGCCAATTTTATAGGCTATTGAGTCAACTCTCACACATTCAGATGGCAAGGATTGTTCCCCTAATTTTTAGTCTTTTTTCTTCCCTTAATCGTGTTTTGATAAAGTGCCATATTTATTAATTTATACCCACAGTTCAGTTCCTAAAATAGAAAGGGACATTCCCTCTGGGAAGCATCCGTGCAGGCTTTGCCTGGGAAACAGGCTGCCCTGGGTGATTGGGAAAGTACAAAAGTCACAGAGTTTTGGCCCGGGGCAGCCTCTGGGTGAGAGCTACCAAGGGGAGACATACTTTTGACAGCGTTGCTCTCTGCTAATTACTAACGGGCTGAAGGGGCTGCCCTGGCTCAGGCACAGCCTCTCGGGTCAGCCCTCCCTTTGATCTCGCTGTGAGTATCATCCCACAATCAAACCTGTTGAGAAAACCCAAGGGAATGGAAGATGGCAACCCAATTTTTGGCTGTTTTTTGACTGTTCAGTGCCCAAGGCCACGCTGGGCTGAGGCCACCGTCCCTGTGGCCTCTCCACTCACCATCGTAGCCCTCGGGCTGGAGAAAGCACCTTGGCTAAGTGGAGGTGGATCTCCATCACACAGGGCTTTTGTCTCCACAAACAGATATACGATGCAATTTATATTTAAAACTCTCTCTATAAAGACAGTATTGATCACAGATTCCAGATCAATATGTTGCAATTACAGCAGGCTTTAAAGGCCATCTGTCCCCAAGCAAGAGCACCAATATAACCACCTCTATATATTTTGAAAAAGTGCTACTGGTGTGTGCCCACCTTCTTACAGTACAACCGGACATATTAGTTTTGCTCCTAGGAAGCTGTGTTTAGGAGCTACATAGAGTTGTAATTCCTGGTTACTGGCCACCCAAGAGGAGACCTCAGACCAGCTTCCCGTTGGGTTTCAAAGTCACAACAGGGTCAGTGACACTGTGGTCTCACTGGCCCAGTTTTCCTGCTCCCCCTCACAATTTATCCTACAGGTTACAACTTTCCTTTTTGCCAAACCTTTGTCCTCGGTTGAAAGTGATCAGCAAGAGGTTATTGAATGTTTTTATAACTAAGGACTCCTTTCAGTAATGGTGCTGAAGAGCTTGAGCTGGGCATTGGTAGGTATAAACTGAGCCATATTTAATAAGTGACAGATTGGACCACAGTGAACATAAACTTTTAACTAAAGAATAAATGATATGCATCTAAAGGCAGGTTTCAATTCACATTCCACCAATCTGAGGACCAAATTTATCAGAATCTGAAGTCAACATCAATGGCCCTGGATGAGCCACTCGGTGGTGATTCCAGAAAGAAATGCTTCCTGGCTTTTCCTTTTTCTTCTAGTCTTAATTATTTCCTGCAGTGGTTGACTTCACATAAGCATACAGAATTTAGGATTATTATTCTCCAATTGGCTCCTGAAGGAAAGCTAAAGAATAAAAAAAATTTAAAATAGTGGGTTTACAGTGATAACAGAAGCCAACATACCTTTGCAAAGGAACACACCGGGGAGAGGGTGTGAGCTGGTCCCACCAGCACGGTCCTAGTCTTCCTTGCCACCGCCTCCCTCCTCATTGCAGTCTTCAGCTTCATTTACACCAACTTCTAAAAACCAGAAGCCAGATTCTGAATTCAGTTATTCTGGTGTAAATCCAGAGCTACTCCTTCAAATTCGGTACATTCACCCTCTGCCTACGCAGCTCCAAACACTGTCCTCACGGTCCTAACCTTGGACTCCTCACACGTGTAGATGGTTTTGAAGAGAACGTCAGCAAACAGTCTCTAGCTTTGTGCAGATTAAATCTAAGGCACAGCCTGCACTTCAGAAGTTTTATAGTTATGTCAGGGAAGTGATTGCGAAACTTTGTTATTGATGTGTCTATGCTGGTAAAAGTCCTAATGTAAAAACAGTTGTATCGCTATAAAGCACTTTATACTGGTACAGCTTATTTTGCTTTGCTGGACCACTTTTATACCAGTGCAAGCACTTTTATCCCGGTATTCTTCAGTCTACACTAGTGGCCATTTTTTGTTTTAACTATGCTGGCAAAAATGTGAAGCATAGATAAAGTTTAAGATGACACTGTTGTTTCTTGAACCAAAGTGTCTGTACAATATTTTCTTTGAGAGTATTTTTAAAAGTGAAATAGCTGTACCACTGGACTTAACTGCAGAGTAATAAACTTCCAGTTCATCATCACTCTCAGCTCATGAAATGTCTTCAGGCCTTTGTAAAAAGCCCTGTTTGAGACAACAGATTAAATACTAATCCTGGCAGGTCGTACATCTCCACTCGAGTTCATACCATCTAGCTGAGCAAACTTTTTTTTTTTTTCTTTTTTGATCTGAGTAAAGACAACAAATTCTTTCATTAAACTTCTTAGATGAGATAGCAGGGAAAAAAAAAAATCAATATTTTAAAAAGAAAATGAAAATAACATCTTGCAAAAACGCAGCTACATTAAACGCAAGGCATGCTCTCCCTTGCAGCCCACATCCCCAGGTGAGGGATGTGTCACAGCACTTACACAGCCATGTGGTCCTCTCAAATATGGAATATTCATATAGGCAATGTTTTCCCTTACTGACTAGGCTGTGTAACATTATAAAAACACGTATCTGTATATATCTATGTAGATATACAGCTATATACAGATATTTGCCCCCTATATACCTTCGTATATCTGTGCACACACTGGCACACCGTGTGTGTGTGTCTATTGTATACACACTGGCACACCGTGTGTGTGTGTCTATGAACAGGCAACGGGTCTGTGGCTGAAGTAACAGCTGGGCACTGTTGGCATCAAGCGAAGCAGCAGATACCTTCAGGATGTACAATGCAGTATTTTGGCTTTATAACACAGCAAATGCTGGAATGTGCAATACAGGTTGCAAAAGCTGACAAGCTAAACAGTTCTTATTTGGCTCAGGGTACTTCACTGTCGTATGTCTCTGGTACAATATGCCCTTTTGTCTAGTGCTCAGGCACCGCTTATTAATCCTTTGTTGCATTATTATTTTTTTTTCTGTACATTTGTTTTGGTTTTTATTATCTGGAATGTGTCAGCACGAATCATCAGATCCGCCCCCATTTTAAATAATAGAGCATAGTTGGCCATAACAGTAAATTTGACGGTTTTTGCTCTGCCCCAGCGCTTGTGGTATGTAGTAAGTTTGTTATTGGCAGCATCTTCAGGTTACAGCCGTGACCCGTGGTGTTAGGTCTAGAATTTTGTTTAAAAAAAATAAATAAAAAAAAGAATCGAAAGGTCATTTCTCTTAAAAAAAAAAAAAATGTACATACTACAAAGTGCAAAAAGGAAAGATTAAACACATTTTTTATATTAACAACGCAAATGGGACTTCTTTCCGAGAGGACTCACGGTGACTTTATCTGTAGAATGTTTCAGTGCTTATGCACTAATTTTGTAACAAGTGCATGCTGTATAGAATATATTGCCTGTATACTTAGAGTGGAGGGGGGGCCAAGCTGCTTTTCATTGTGCACTGCAGCTTGTTTGGATGAAAAGTTACGCCTTTGATGCATTTTTATACTGTACATATTTGTATATAGTAACTATATTGCCATGTTATGAACACAGATTTTGTTATATTTGCTTGTTTCGGTTTCCTACAAAAAATTGGTCCATAACGGGGGATATTATTTTTTTTTGGGTAGAGAAAAATATGCTTGTAATTTTTGTTTGTTTGTTTTCTTGGTCATCATCTTTTAATGGTTCCTAAAGGAATTAGAGATGAGTTTTTGGAGGAACTCTGAGAAGCAAGTCTGTGTTTGCATGAGACCTGCCCAATTGCTGGCTATAAAGGGGGGCGGGGGGAAGAGGGGAAATCTAAGTCAAGTTTTGCTTTTAAAGCATGCTTAGTCCCATGGGAAACTCATACATGTACAATTATTCTCTTTGTATTTTATCTAATAGTGCCTGAATTTTTTTTTTAATGTCTTCTTGGAGGAACAATTCATAATTGTCAAAATTTGAAACATTAGCTTAATTTTGTTTTCATGACCTCTCATTTCTCCTCCTTATTTATTTTGTTGCTGTTTATAATGGGCCCCAAGGCCATTTCTGACATTGCAGTGTTCTTCTTCCACATTAAGGATGTTTTTAAAATTACTAAGATTATTGAGCCAACAGGCTGTTTTAATCAAAACCATGTTTCACTTGGTTTTGATGATTATGAATGGTCCTTACAATGGAAAAAGCCCTTTCTGCTGGGAGGACCGTACCACCTAGTGGCCCTAAAGCTTCATCACAGATATGCATCTTCCCAGTATTTACTGTCTTTCTCAAAGCCTAGCTGGCAATTTTGCTTCAAATTATTTGCTTATTAAAACTAACTTAAACTAAACAAATTGATAATGTTAATGGCATTTTTTTTTTCTTTGGTTGATTGCTAAATAAATTCGTATAATTTATACTAGAGGAGATTACTGCTTTTATTGTTTTGGGTTCCCCCAAACCAATTATTAACAATCAGGACTATGTATCTCATTAAATTTAAATCAGGTCAAACCTATTTATCTAAGGCCTTTTCAGATTTACAGGAAGACGACTGTATTCCAGTGCATTTAAGATGTATTTCCGTGTATGATTTTGCAGCATTGAAATCTATTAATGGTGATTTTTTGTTCTGTATTTTTACCACAGTAAATACGTTATTAAAAAAAATATATAATCCCTCAACTTTACCACAGAAAACATTACTTTTTATGCCCAGGGATTTTTTTTTTAATAAAATCACTGCAGTTTTAGAACTGTAATTAAAGCCCTGAATAATAGATCACACATCTTTATCTGTTGTGTTTAAAGAGAAAAAAAATAGCCCAAACTGTTCACATAATCCTGAATGCCTCATTTCCATAAAAAAGGTTTCTATACATATATTATTTACATTTTTAAACATGGTAATTCTTTCCTTTGTGGCATAAAATGTCTCTTTTCCACTGCAGCTATTGGAAAGCGACTGCTCACATCTGAAATGTTATCGTAATTTGCATCAGGAAACCCAACTGCAGACATTAAGGACTTGGGTGTGTTCAATTATGATTTTGCTGGAGGCTGTCCCTCATTTTAATGCTGCACTCATTGAACTACCTTTCTGAAATCTAGCTGATATGGTTCACCATAGACATGCTTCACAACATCATTAGCTTTGCAAATGGCTTCATTTCAGTCAATGCAGACTTCAGTTTTGGCCAATTGTAAAATGGAAATTTGAAAAGGAAAAAAAAACAGATGCACTTAAAACATGAAAAGAATTATTTATATGATAAAAATATATTTAGATTTTCAAAGCACAAGACTGAACAGAAGTGCTCTTTTTATGCTTTCTGAAGATGTTACTGTTAAAAGTCTTTCTACATCAGGCTTAATAAATCTGTAATGACATTTGATGGATTGATTTTTGTGTGGGTTTTTTCTTTTCTTTCTTTTTTTTTTCCCCTTTCTTTCTCTGCACAAAAAAGAAAAAGACTGACCTGGAGAGACTGTGGGAGTAAAAAAAACCACAGGAATGTGCCTGTTTCAGTAAAACTCACGAATGATTTCTAGCAGCCTCCCTTCCCTTAAATAATAATCACTTAAAATAAGAAAAAGGGAAAAAAAAAAATCCAGCTACACCACCCTGCGTTTGTTTCTACAGATCTTTCTCTCTCCCTCATCTGGCTCCTCTGACCACTCCATGCCTGGGTTATTTATGGTGTAATCTACAGCGAGGCATTGGGCTGCTGTCACACAAATTCAAGGCTCGGTAGCCATAAACCAGGCATGATTGAGATACCAAATACCCTTCTCTCCAGCGCTGCACCTCAGACGGATGGCTCTGGTTAACACTTACTTTCCCCAAGCACTCCCTCGTCCCCCGTAACGCGGCGTCCCCCCGCGCGGGGCTGTGTGTCACACGCCGCTGCCGTCCCAGCCGAGATGGGTTATTTACTGCCAACAAGTCAAAGCTCTCCGTGGCAAGAGATGCTTGAGACTCGCACTCGTTAAATGTTGATGGGCACAGCACCACCTGTTAGCCGTGGTTAATTGCTGCTGCTCCTCCTCACCGTGATAAAACCTGAAATGAGCGGCAGAGTCCATCTCCAGCAGCCACCGTCCCCAGGGCAGAGCATCCTTCCCGGCCTGTCTGTCCCCCCACGCGTCTTCTGGTCACTGAAAGAGAGGGCAGTTGACCTCAGTCAGGGGGGAGGGAACTGTTGGATGCATTCCCCCACCCCACCATCACCCTTCTCTTTGGATTTCCTCCAAATCTCCTGCCTTTCCCAAGCCCCCCTTTGGGGTCTTCTCCAGCCTGGCATGGAGGACAGGGGCCACCAGGGCACCACCCATCCCTTCTTCAGCAGAGCCAAAGCCAGCTAAAGGCTCTGCATGCCCCTGGTCCCCTCCATCTCCTTGGTGTGACCATCCCACACCCAACACAGCCCCATGGCTGAGCTGTACCAGCCACACTTCAACTTCTACACGCCGGGTAGTTCGTTAGTGAGCACACTTACGAGACAGTGCCTTGGATCCTGCAACACTGACTTCTTTTTTTGTAAGTGATTTTTTTTTTTTTTTTTTAAGGAATATATTGCACACATTTCAAGAAACCCCTCTAGGGTAAAATAAAAAATATATATAGATGGCTAAAATAACAAATGAATCATAAAACTTAGAGATGGAAAAGGACTATTAGATCATCCAATTTATCTTGCTGTCTGCCAATACAGGTTTGTTCCCCGCAGACCGCTCCCCAGGGCTTTGTCTAGCCTTTCTGACTTAACTCCAGCACGCAGGGTCCTCTGCCACTTTCCTGGGAAGAACAGTTAATGGTTTAGGCATGTTTTATAGGTGCGGGGCCAAATCCTGGCCTGAAGGGAGTCTCACCTGCGAGGCACACAGGCGCTGACCCCGAGTAGCTCAATGACTCCCCAAAGCAGCAACACATGCACCACTTGAGCCTGTGGTCACCTCCTGCCCTCACACAGCTCTGCCCACGCCACCCCACGAGGCTGTGGGGCCAGGACCATGTCCACAAGGAGCAGTGTCCCCTCCATCCCGGGTCCAGCCGGGTGGGCAGGACCCAGCGCCCGCCCGTGCTGCGGCGTTCCTGCGGCCGTGGAGACGGCCAAACCAGCTGTAGGCAGCTCTCAGCAGGCTTAAGAGACTGCTCTAATTTATTCCAAAGGTTTGAACTTGCATCTCTCTCCTTTTTCTCTCTTTTTTTTTTTTTTTTTGTTAATTATTGGTGATACACTTCAACAGAAGAACAAACAAACAAACAAAATCAACCCTTCAGCTTCTCAGATGGATGTTTTGGCTACAGGGCAACTTTGAAAGCTGGTTCAATTGTTGTTTTTGCTTTCATTTTTTTGCTGCTCCTTAAAACTGTCTTGATTTAATAAAAGTTAAATGTTTTCATAGGAAAATCAGGCTGGGTCGTTTGTGATTCTTTTATGTACAACACGAATATTACATTATTCAACAATTCAGGAATAAATTTAATTCTGTCTACCTTCTACCTTTGCTGAATGTTTTACAATTTAAATAGCTGATCTGACAGTGACATCCGGGTGCTGAGGAGAGACCGATTAGCTCCAGGAGGGCACTGAGGTCATGGTACGAAAGACTTTCAGGTGGGACATCACCAGGCCTGAGGGAGGCAAGAGGGGAGAACCTGGGACCAAGGGGTTGGGGTTTGCACGCCAGAAGTGGGATTATCTGACTCTGAGGGCCCCACTCACCACCTCAATCCCTGCTACAGAGGTACCTGGGCTGGGGGCACCTCCACACGGGGCCATGGCTTGCACCAGGCACAGGCTGAGCTTCCCCAGGAGTTTGCACATGGCCAATGCCCCGCGATCCTGAGTTGGGCTGGGGCTGCCGAGCACCCAACACAGAGGCTGGAGAGGCTCACGTCACTCAGGGCCCTTCATTAGGAAGATTTATGGTCGGGAAAACAAAAGTTTGGAGGAACAAAAAGCAACCCCACATACCCTTGGCATCTGTTCCTGGCTCACACCGACTCCTCAGCCCCAGCGCAGAAACAATTCTGGAGCAAACAGAGCTTTTAACTGGGCTCCAGGCCTCGGGCTGAGGACAGGAGAGGCTGCAAAGGAAACAGTCTTCATGGAAAGAGAAGTAACAAATAGCATGAGAAAAACCATCCAAACCAGAGTATAAAAGTTCAGGGTGTGTAAAGTTGCTCCCCACTACTACTGGGAAGGTCTTTCACGGGAAAGAGTTGAGGCCATGTACCCGAAACACTGTGGAGCAAGGTCCGGACCACTCCATTTTGTAAAATTTAGGACTTTGGCACAGCTTTCTGTAGCCCAAACAACAATGCAGGCTAAGCCCTTTGATGCCTCCTCTGGTTGTCCTGCAAAATACACCTGAGTCCCTAAAATATGAACTGCATCACGTGCCTAAATGGCCATAGTGAGGGGGGAGGAGGCTTCTTGGAGAGACCTCAGATCAACCTCAGCACTAACAAGGCCATTTGGGAAAGACAAACTGCCTACACATTGGAAACATCTACTGCAATTGCACTGTCACTTGAAAGGTCTTTACAACATATTTAATACAGACGAGACATATTTTTGCTGGTGAAATGGTGTTTTTATAGATGTAATGCATTTAGGGCCTTGGTACAGGTGTGGCGATGGAGGCTGCCTTTGAAATGCTGGGGAGACTCCGGCCTAATGGCTGTTGTTCCAATGACCAGACACAACAGGGCTGCAAGGCTGACATTGGACAGTTCAGGTGCTATTGCAAAGGAAATGTTAAATTACATAAGAGAAATATTGCCCAGAGAAATATACCTTAAATATGAAGTTTCTTTTTTCAGTTTTACATTAATACTCAATTTCTGTTTATAATGCCGCAAGTGCAGCTACAGCTCCTCAGTTACCAGAGCTGGCTCTCTACCAAAAAGTCCTTTTTGCTGGTAGACTGTCACCAACCTTTATTTTTAAAGCCTTCACAACTAAATTCACTGAATCTGGCTTTTGGAGCGTGCAGGTCAGTGGCGTGGCTCAATTCCAGTGCAATTAAAGTGTCCCAAGACCGGGCTCTGTAATTCCAGTGCCAAAAATGACTGACAAGGAAAAAAAACAAAAAGCCAGAACCAAAACTAAATCCAAAACATTTATCGTACCAGGACAGCCAATTCAGTTGACAAGAACTGAACAGCATTACAAGTGTTTTAGAATTTTGTTTGCTTGTTTTTCTAAAGTAACTAATGAAATATCAATAGTTCTGGCTAGACTCGGCCCAGCACGCACTCAGGTTAAATTAACAAAATGAGAAGCCCCTGAGCTTAGGAAAACAGCAATAATGCTAGGCTAGAGAAGGGGGAAATAACTTTTTTTATATATAAAAAAGTCCATCTGCAAGCAATTGTGCTAATGCTTTAAAGATGATCAACTCAGGCTTTTGGAGTCAAACAGGAAAACAACCAAAATTCTTATCGGGAAAGAAATTTTTCAACCTGAAAACAGATTCTGCCAAAACGTCAAAGGCCCAGATTTAGGTTCTGCTAAAAGAGACTTTTACAAGACCCAATTTGAAGGGAAATGTTGAGTTCAATTACCTTTTAACCTCAGGCAGAGGGAGGGAGACAAGCAGCACAAACCCAAACACAGCGCTGAAGGTAAATCAAAAAGAAGCAGAAATTATGGATCCTGAGCTGACTTTGAGAAGCAAACTGGGAAGGTGTTTCCATTAAGGTGTTATTTGCACTAAAGTTTACCAAAAAATTGATCCTGGAAAGTAGCTTACCTGGACAGTAAGGACAGCTGAAGCACCGAGCCATTTCTTCTCCTTTAACTGAGAAGGGACCCAAAGGCAGACGCAGAGGACACCTTGGCCATGGCTGAAAATCTGGGCTGTTCCTGGAGGTTCTGGTGAGGAGCAGCTGGAAGAGCACAGGAGGGGAAAAAAGCAAGTTGGGTGAAAATGTATTTCAGAATTAATTATAATTTCACTCAGTTGTTCTGATCTTCTCTTTTCCCCAACTATTTATGCTCAACTTTTTGACATTAAAATTTCATTCGGATGCCTCAGAATTACTTTATTTAGCAATGCTTAATTAGACTTTTGAGAACATACATACATATATTAAAAATTCAGAAGTACCCTAAACTGAAATAACACATTTCATGACAAAATGTGAAGTTGGTGGGTTTTTTTTAAATTATTTGATGAGAGGGAGCATTTTTTTGCTTTGAGTGAAAACTATTTCATGATTTCACAGAATTATCAGCAAACCAGGCACAGTCTGTTGTTTCCTCGGCTCACACAGGTAACGCAGGCTCCTCCCAGTCACTGTTTCCCACTTGTTCCACTAAACTGCACTAAAGATGGAGGGATGAATCTTTGCAAGTAATTATTCAACAAGACAAAAAAAAAAAAAAAATAAGAAATTAGGTCATGACTTTCAGAGAGGATTAATGAAAACATTTTATATGTGTAAAATGAGTTTTAAATGCCAAAGTGTTCCAGAATTATTTATTAGACCAGATTTGCTCATGCAAATAGTTTTGTACCTAAGCTTCACACAGAGAGATGTCTGTCTCATAGTGATGCGCACCACATTATAAAATGCATCATTTAATTAATCATAAAATCTTGAGCAGTCAAAAATAATGGTAGCCAGCAGCTAAACCGCACACTAAATCTGCTCTGTAGCAACACATTTCAGTAAATATTGATAGGGCGAGAAGAGAAAATTGGAGATAACATTTCTGTATCTACAGATTTCCTTTGGTTCATCTCACTTGTCGGTGAAGTTTTCTGGTTACACTGTGATTTCTGCTCCACAGAATTTATTTAAATAGGTCAACATCTTTCTGCATGTATGGCCTATTCTGGGGCAGCTCCGTGTTTGTTTTATTTTTATCTACTTTATGTTATGCAATTGCTAATTAATTTAGGAGTCTAAAGTAAACTTGGCCTTAAGATATATAGCACCTTCAGCATCGCGAGCTGCTCCGTCTCCTGATGGTTCAGCTCGTTCCTGGTGGCTCTCCTTTGCTAACACTGCCATCTAATGCCCAAACACGCTCCGAGCTCTCACTAGGAGGAGGAAACGCGATGCTGTGATTGACTTTTCCGCAGCATCTCTTGATGAAGATGCTGCTGAGAGCCACCAGAGAGCTCCTACCGTTAATAAGAGCAAGCGGAGGGATGATGCCATTTTTGAGGAGTGCTCCATCGCAGCCTGGAGGTAACCACCTTTCCCTGGTTTATGGAAACCAAGAAGTGAAGTGTTAAATAAGGAAAGTGATGGACTCCTGGAGGCTGGAAAGCCCAGCTCAGCCTGGAAGCCACCAGTGATGAGATTTTGCATGTAGGGAGCCAGGGATAACCTCAGAGGAAACGACTGAAGAGGGAGCTGTATTACCAACACCCAGAGATCCCCATTTCCAACCATCTTTATCTTGCAGAAAGATCAAGCTCGGTCCAGCACTCAGTATGATACTTTGCTTTCATACAAATATATACAGAAGGACTATAGAGCTGCTGTATCTCCCTGAGCAGACTGGGCTCAGTTCAGCCACAGCCAATAATAAACTCAGGACCGGGCGATGTGGGAAGACACCACACCTTGACATTGAACATGAAGAGGGAGATGGCATACTTACAGATCTGTGGGCAGAACGGAGGCCAACATAGCACTCTGAAAAGTGTGAAACAAGACAGAATTTCTTCTTTTGTAACACCACGCTGGAGCCAGCAGCCTGTGTCTGGAGTCAGACACCAAGGGCTGCTGTCAGCCACTGACTTTCACAAGATTTCACATCCGGCCCAACACTGGACTCGGTACCTACAATAGTGAACTCCAAACTAAACTAAACAGCCTGTCATATAACCCACCCTTGTTACAGATAACAACCCATGTCAAAACGGGCACTCTTGCAATTAGCATGTAGCTGCTCAATCTGCATAATTACACATGGCAATCAGGCTGTAGCATGTTTGGAAAGGATAGATCTCATTTTCCCCAGTAATCCTAAGTCATATGAATATCTTCTGTAGGAACTACTACTTTAGATGTTATGAATTAATATTAAGATGAAATTGAATTAAATGTACTGATTTTAATGTCATGAATGCACTCATAACTATTTTTTCCCCTGAGAACCATCTGCAATTTAGAGACTTGCTAATCCTAATTAAATGCACTTTTCTTAAGTGTGTGCAAATGAAGAGAGAAATCTGCACTTGCATATTTTCCTCTTTCACAAAGGAGAAGAAGAAACTGTTTTGTGATTTAATATTAGATCTTCCTCATAACAGAAAATGAGCGCTGCTTCTTCACAGTTTCAAGACATACAGCAGCCTGACTATGTATCTTAACGGGTAATTCATTAAAAGCGTAGGAGGAAGATCCCTCAAATCAAGTGTTTATAAAGCTGAGCTGAACAGTTAGAGAACCCTGCACTGTAGTTGTGCCTTCCAGCCTGTCAGACAGTGCCTGAAGTCCTCCCATCCTCTGCTTGGAGGCCACAGACAGACCCTGGTACTCTGCAGGTTATTCTGCAAATTGGTTACCAGCGGGCTTCATTGGCATGAGGGAGGGAAGCACAGCTGACCACGGAGCCAGGAGCACGTCCCACCAACCCCACAACTGAAGAGGCTTTATCACCATCAACAGTGAAAAGCCACCCTGGCTCCATTTGGTTTTGGTCTTTCCCCAAAGACAGTATCAACCTTTCAATTAACCCAACTGGGGCTGGGAATAACAGTGATCGCAGAGGAATAGGGGAGGGAAAAGTCTTCACAGTATTAATGTAGCTCACAACTGAGAAACCAGTTATAGGAGAAAACAGACATGGGGGCAACTTTAAAAAAAATCCACCTCCAAAATCCCACACTGCCTGAAGATGCAAGAGAGTCAAAGCCAGAAAGACCTTTCAACCTGCAGCTGAACATCTTTGTGCTGGTTCCGTATCTTTAATGCTTCCCTCTCCGTTACTGAGATTTGCTCTTTAATTTGATTTTAATTCCACAGCTTGCATAGCTCAAAAATCAGTATGGCAACATAGGCTTTTGACACCTGAAGTCACAGGAACACACATCTGTTGTCTCAGTCAACCTTATCTAAAGCTACCAAAGGCAAGAAGAAGGACCCTTCGCACTCCTAAGCAGCACTAAAGGCAGCCCAGGGGTCATAGCAATGACCTGCAAAGCTCACGCTTATTTCTTGTACCCCGTGTAACCACCTCGTCATTCAGCACCACACAAACATCTCTGGAGTCACCTGACCCCAAGTCCAGACGAACATTTCTGCAGCACAGCTCTGTAAGCACATGCTCCTTGCAGAGCAAGTGATACACACACACACCCCTCCTTCTGTTCTTATGCTCCCACTTCAAAGCTTTTACCCTCCCCAAAAGCATTGCTTTTACTCAAGTCCATAAAGTTGTCCAACCTACTTCTACAAACCTTATCCTGGCAGCAAATGCCAGCCCAGCACCGGAACCAGACGCTGAACCCATGATGTCAATGAGGCTGTGGGCACATCTAGGTGCCCTTACATGCAGTTGGTTTGCACAGGGGATCTCAGCTGACGAGCTCCCTTCCTCTCAAGGATGACTTGTCTTTGACAAGTCTTTTCTAGTCACCTTCCACAGATGTTGATGAGGTCTGACACCTCAGCTGAGTTCCAGGCACACATCAGACCTAGAAATTTTTCAGAACGTATTTGGTTTCAAAAACAGTTGAAGCCCATACAAATTCTGAAGCCTCACCAAAAAAAAAAATTCCATGCTCCCTTCATTATTACCACAAAGAGTGGATACAATAACTCAATTGAAGGAAATTGAAAGAGAGAAACTGAGACAGAAGTTTCTTCATTATTTTAAGTTTTCCTCCTAAGTCTCACAGACAGCTTTTCTGGGAAGTGACTCAGTATTTTTCATATAAGGAACTGAACAGAGGACAAATTTGGGTTTGGTTATCAGCAGGTTCTCCTTCTCCCCCTCCCCCAGCCGTGAGAGTACGACAAAAGGTCAAGTGAATACAAAATTCCAGGCAACTCATTTTAAGCTTTAAAAGCAAGACACAGAAACCAGTTTTGCAAAACACCAAGTCTATATTTACATCCAAATGTAATAATATACTCAACTAAAGTGAAATATATCATAAATTAAATGAGTAATGTGTGTCTACTGCTTGACGACTTCCGGTTTTGACAATTAAAATAAAACAAAATGGAATGAAATAAATACATAAACAAACAAAAAAAATCAACAATTTGTACCTCTATATATGCACTGTTATTTCCAAAGAAACATACAAAACCAGTAGTATCCCAATAGTTAATACTGATGGGCAAAGTGTATTCTGAAGTACAGGGCTGTGCTGCCAGGAAATAGAGTCTTCATGTCCATTTTTCCACTCCAACCCACAAGATACCTACCAAAAAAAGCCTTGAGGGAAACTGTACCAGCATGAAGGGAGATTAAAAACAACCAAGTCTTAGGTCTGTTTGCTGAAATATCTTAAAAACCAGCCCTGTACATTTAAATCACAGAACCCCATAAGGTACACAGATGATAGTTACAGCATGCATTCTATAAGACTCATTGAAAGATCACGCAAAAAAATAGATTAACCATTTTCCAAGTGAATTCATCTTCAAAAAATAGGCTATAAAAGTGCAAAACTAGGAAAACAAAAATCTAGATTATGTACATATGGCTCAGCTTATGAACAGGAAAAAAGGTAAATAGTGTACAATTTCCTGATACACAGCACTTCAATACATCGCCAGTTTACAGAGACATTAAAAATAGGTCCCATATACAGGAACTAAGACATACAACTGGAACATCTCAAGTTGCATAATGAAAAAACAAGAGTTTCTAGGTTTTGCTATTTTACATTTGCTGTACGAGGGAAGAGAGCAAAATGAACAGTGCAAAATTTTTCATTTTTTGTTTTACTAAAATATATGGAAGTCAAAGCCAGGTACAGAAGAAATTAACTCTTAACTACAGGCTTGATGAGAAGCAATTAGGAATGCAAGTCCAAATATGCAACAATTCTGCTTTACTGGCTGGTAACTGGCCATCTTCCCTTTACAAAAATTAAACTGCGTGTGCATTAGAAAAAACTCTTGTTGTCTTCACAAAAAAATAAAAGGAGATATTCTCCCATTTACAGGCTATTTCTTACTTATTTCAGACACCCTATAGATGCTAAAACTCGACATCAAGAAGCTTCCAAGCACAGTCAAGCAGCTATACCATCGCCACATCCCTTTTGAAGTCTGTAGATCCCATACTTGTATTGCAAGTCTGTCTGCTTGTGACTTTACAGTTTGGACAAAGGTGCAAAGTAGTTTTCCTCTAAACGTAACTGTATTGAGTTTAGTACAAAACTAAACATTTAGATTAGTATCGTTTCTCATGCAAGTCCTGGGTATTTTCTGCTGTAGAAGTTTGTTTGGTGGTACAGATATTTAAGAGGCTTCTCTGAAGAACAGCAACCAATGTCAAGAGAAAAATCCAACCACATTTCAGGAACACCACACCAAAATCCAAATGTCAAGTATTGCCTCATCCTTGCATTTAAAAAAAATATGCTGGAAACAACCCCAGGGAAACAGATCGCTCCAACACATTATGGTCCTAACGTACACAAGGCAGATCAGCATAATGTCAGCACCGTTGCTTTGATGTTCACAACATTTATATAAACTGGACACTTTCAGACAATTTATTTGGAAGCTGTTTTTGAAAACTAACATAGTTCAACAGAAGAAAAAAAAAAAACAGATGAGAAACTTTCAACTTTATGAAAAAGGAGCATTAAGCCAACAGGATTTCAACTTCAGTATCTACAGTTTACCTGAGGTGCAATGAATATATATTCTTTCACAGAGAAACTCTTCAGCAGCGCTCAAGTATGTAAAAATATAATTCCTACCTAATATTTGGTCAATTAATTCTAATGAAAAATACTCAAAAGTCAATGTCAAGATATACATTCTCCACACACCTTCATAACCCAATTGTTTAGACTACTTTTTATGGCTATTTGGTACAAAATGTTAACAGAACCAGTATTATAAAACTGTAGTGTTTTTATATACAGTACAATCACAGCTTAGTTCAGTAGCTTTCACCATTCATTTTTCCTCAAGGGATGAACTGCAGGTATAACTCCATAAAACATGCACTTGTGTCCTTAGACCTAGGGGGAAAAAAGAAAAAAAAAATAGTTCTGTGATATACAACTCTAAAACAGTACAAGTTTTTGTTGTTGTTGTTGTGAGGAGTATCTTTAAAACATAAAGGGAATTTCTTCTGCACTCTTGCATGTGTATTTAGAAATCACTATTGCCATATAAGGCCTGTGTCCTCTGTTTGCCAAGTAAAAGCTGGCAATCAAGTCTACTTTTGAAGATACTCAAGCCGCAAGCAGAAATACAAGCAGGAAATTGAGTTAGCTTAAAAAAACAGAACTAGACAAAAAATATGCTTATTAGAGGGACTATAAAAACAGTAAGATTAGAAGAATATCAAGAAAGCAAGCAAAGTATTGTAAAGGCTGTCAACTAGATGTCAGATAGCTCTGCTCCCAGATATGTACAATCTTTCCATAAAATAGTACATGCTGGTCGAGGTGCTATAGCATTCAAGAAGTATCTCCTTAAATTTGAATGAGGAAAATTATCTGTAGCTCTGGGTTTGAAAAAAAGCATACAGATATATTTATTTATAGTCTTATAGAGTACTTATCTCCTTAGCAGCTAAGAATGTTGCAAACACAATGGGGTAGTTAAGTTCTGAGATACAGCTACAGCACTGAAGAGATGAAGGACAGGAATTCAGAAGACCAGGCTAATTCTTTTCACTTGACCTGTTTCCTTAAAAGACACCCACCCCTCAGGCAAACAAAAGAAGAACTATATGGAACAACCTCTCCAGTATACAAAGATAAACTGTCAAAGAACTACCAGGAAATTCTTACTTTCCTATGAAATAATCCACAAAAAAAGAGTCTTCTTGTTTGGGGTAATCCTCACAATCTTCAGAAGTTGTAAAACGAGTAACATCTACATTTTCAGGAACAACTGACCAAGATAACGTCTCATAGGACTCAGGAGCTGCGATAACAGGCACCTTGGCTCATTTCTGCTTCTCTACAGAGCTTCCCCATCCCCATGTACTGACTTAAGGGGAAAGCTCTTTTGTTGAACACTTCTCATTGGTATTGTAACTAATTAATATACTTATCTATTGTGAGCCCTTCCATCTCTTTTAGAAAAGGAGCATCTATGTACTTTTTACGCAAGCCATTAGTGGTGCTCAAAAGAATTAATGCTGCTACACCAGTATTTGGTTCACTTTGTAAGAGATGGGGAGTTTGTATTTTCAGCTGTTCTGCTTCAAACTTTCATAACCTCTCATCATAATATGCAGCAACCTTTGATGTGATGAGTACATGACGCAACACTTAAGTAACAATTAGTTCAAAAGGTTTGTTTACCGTTTCTTGAAGTAAACGATCAATTCTTCTTGTCACTTGGCCGAAAGTGTGCGTTACCCATGAAACTTTCGTAACTTCGCTTCTGTAGCACACTGCTAGATAGGTGTTGGTATGACACTGATCTCTTTCCTGACAAAAAACAAATTTAGAAGAGTTAGACTTATTTCCTGCTAATTGAAGCATTCAGTCTGTCAATTGTAAGCAAGTCTACATCAGCATCCAGGATTTCAGAACGCCACAGATGCTATCACAAATCATCTCGTGAGCAGGGCCTGAGACAGCCCTAAGCCCCTGTTAAAAGATTATATGAAATTCAGTATCCAGAATAAATGCAAGAATGACAAATATTAACAAGCTGTGTACATGTGATGTCCGTCTCTCCAGATTTTGCTCATTTTATTTGCAAGAAAGAAATATCTTTGCTTAACTCATCACTCTTCAGGCTTCACCCAAAGAAGATTTTAGTGCTACAGTACATTTTACAGCATAATGCCTACATATCCACTTCACATATTTGTTTGAAAACTGAATTTTTGAATATAAGCATTTGAGAGGAAAAACAGGTATACTACATTATTGCCATCATAGATTATACAGCAATTTTGACACTTTAAAGAGTGTTAATATAAATTTACTTGAAGACCTTTGTTAAGCAATTTTCAGTCTAGTATACAGGTAATTTCATGTTTATCTGAGACCATTAATTCTGATTTATATATGTGAAATCAATGCCTGTTCCATATTAAGTCTTATTAGCTTAAGCAAGCAGTCAAAAACACATCATAAAATTAAGGAAAAAAAGTCAAGAATCATTACTCCCACAGGATACAAAAAGCCCAACTGCCATCCATATTCCATGAAAGCTTTGAATGCAGCATTGAAAAAACCTAGCAAGCTTTAATTAAATTAAAATGGCAAAGCTAAATTAATATTTCAACAGAATCTACGAAGCCATTGGAGTGTGTCATGAGCAATTGTCTTTAATTTGCAGCCTCTGCCAGATCAATCAGCCAACAGGTTATCCTTGATAGCATGTTGCCATTGCAAAGGCAACTAATTTGAAAATAACACAAACTGAGTGGTTTCAGAATGTTTCTGTCTCTTCAGGGCAACACAGAATGGCAGAGCTTACAAGCAATAACGGAAGGCATCATGCTTTAATCAAGTTTGCCAAGTGGAACATATTCTCATGACAACTTGATCCAGCATTTAACATGCGACATAACATGTTCATGGGACCTAAATAATGTTGCCACAAGGCACACAGGCCCTTAAAAAAGGGTTTTGACGTTGTGTTTTATAATATCACCAGAGTTCAATAAAAAGACTACAGAGACCTGCAGGTCTCCACCTGCAGTACTTTTTGTATGATATCTTACAGATTACATCTCTTGAGGAGTTACAACTCTTAGACAAACAGTTGCACTTCAGCTTTTTAACAAAAAAAATAGTTTGCAAAAACTTTCATCTTTACTGTCTCCACCTGCATTAAATCCCTAATAGTGAGAAGTTTGCCTGCCTGCTATCTGCCACCCTCTCAAACAGCTATCAAGGTCTGGGGTGGGTACTTCTGAGCAGCATGGTCAGAAAACTAGGAAATTAGCCTTAAAAGCCTACATTTTATTGCACAGGGCTTTTATTGAAGTTGCTAAGAAAACCCACAGAGGGGGTCTTACTTCACAAGTCTTTCCAATGTAGGTAAGAACCATAAAAAGTTGCTTTTCTTGCTCTGAGACAGCACCATGTAACAAACAATGAAATCTTTATTTCCTTGATAACAATACCATCAAATTAGTTGCAGCCATAGTTTTGAGAGTTCTAAATAACAATAAACAGTGTAAAGTTCTTGATTACAGGCTACTGTCTCCAGGCTTGTACCAAAGAAGTGGAAGAAAAGCCTACCACAGATTTCTCTGGCAGACAGGTGGAGCTTTCAAAAGAAGAACAAGGTGGATTCCAGTGAAGTCATTGTTCAAAAATAATATTGCATCAACTGCCACTTCAATAGGCCAACCTCACTGAGACTACTGGCAAAATAAAAGAATTTCCCTATCCCAAATATACAGTAATGGTGGAAAGGAGCAAGACACTGCACACCATCTAGTCCTTGTGGCACATGTTTCTCTTGTCCAGCTGGTTGAAGCTGCAAGACTTTAATTTTTCCCCTTCCCATGGTCATGAAAATATATACATTTTTATACAACATCAAGAGCATCCCTGAATGTTCTATCTGCTCAACAGATAGCAATGTCATGAAGAACAAGTCTTCGGTCAGTGCAAACTAACAGTCCTTAAGGACAGTCACATCCTCCACCAAATGCTGAGATCACACGTGACACTCTTAGCTGTTATCAACCATTAATTTTAAAAAAAAAAAAAAAGCCTTGCAGAGCACTGTACATTTCACAACTGCATAATTGACTTCTGTGCTCAGAAAATACCTGTATGTATTTCCTGCTCTCAGATCACTAGGAATCAAAAGACAGCAATAATATTTGTCCTTCTGCCTGTCCCTCTGCATTCTATGCATAACCTAGTGCCCATTTTACATTCCTCACAGCAATTCACAGTACACAGACAACGCTCCTCATGAAACTAGGAATTAGCTCCATTTCACAACCACTTCAGTGAGTCAACTGTGGTGCTGGCTTTTCCTTTATCCACTCCCTACCCCAACTGGAAACAGAACTGTAATGCTTTTCTTCATCCTTCCATAGCCCACTAGCAAGCCTGAATATTTATGAAGCCCACAACCTTAAAACAAGCAAACAAATCCCAGAACACAAATATTTTTTTTTTGCCACATAACTAAATGCAGATTTAGTATTTTGCAGTTCACTCTGACCTAAGGTAACACACCCCTGCTTGTTATGAACCCAGACTACTTCTGAAGAATAATCTTGCTGCTTCCAGAGAATGGGAATATTCAGAGTCTAAGAACTTAGCACAGACTTTAAGACTACACAACACATACACAATTCATTTTTATAATAGGATCTTCGTTTCCAAATTCAAAGTCCTATATTTATAGCTAAGCCCATACTGACCTCAGCTCAGTCATAAATACCATCTTCCACAAATAGTCAGACAACTGCTTAAATATCACCTAGCATCTTTTAATCTTGGCCTCCTGCTAAGTTTTGAAAATGTTGACTAAGACTAAAACACAGAAAGCATGTATTTCATAAAGGTACCAAAGTTTTCCAACTACATCACACAACATTTATCTCTGCTAGGCCCAGAATTTTCCACTAAGCATTACTACTTGGTGCAATGAGACACCATTAATTGGAATAGCAGAAGTATGTTGCCTTGATTTAACGAAGTATTCTGATCCTACTAAAAACTTAACATTATAAAAACCTATCGAAGAACAGTTATAAGATTTAAATCATAGTTTTATGATTTTTAATACATAGATTTCTGCAACTGAAGGGAACAATTGCCTATGACAGTTTGGGATTTTTTGGTAAGAGGTTATATTAATATTCCAGACGGTCCAAGACTTCTTGTGTATTAAGCAGAAAGACTCATTCCATATCCTGTATTAGTTAGCGTGTCTGGAGTGCTCTGATGAGCAAACAATACATATTTGCTATCGGAGACCCGTGGCAGGGGTGAGGAGGGAACTTGAGGAACTTTAAATCCCTCTTTAAAATTCAAACCTAATTCACCAAGCCAGGAGCTTGCTGAACTTGAGTTTTAAATTTAAAATCCAAGCATTGACTGGACTTGGTGAAATGCTAAGTACAGCTTTATTTCCTCCATTTCAAAGTGGGTACACACTGATTTATATTTCATTCCCCTTCCTTTGTAATGGTGCAAGACATTTAACTAGGAAGGAGATACAGTACCTTCTACTGTAGAGCTGGTTACTTGGCCATTGCTAGATCCACAAGAACTGTAGAGCGATCCAGAGCTGTATGGCTCATAAGGTTTGAGAACAGTCAAAACATTGGGAGGATCAACATCGTCTGAATTCAGAAGCCCTTGTTTGGTTGGCAAAACAGAGGATGCAGGTTTGGTGCGAGAACATTCCTGAGGTAGCAGATTTGCATATCTGTTTGCAACACGAGATCTGCTCATTTCATATCTTCTGTAATTAGCCATCGGAGAGTCAATATGTTCAACAGCTAACAGATTAGTTTTCATTCGTTTAGAAGACGTTTCACCATAGTCTAGATTTACATTGCTCACAGATTTACTACAAAGATAGTCTCTTCCTCGATGACAAGACCAGGCAGATTCATTTAGGTGAGAGTCGAGAGCCCCGTTGATACTGCTGCTCACCACACCGGACTGAGACACTGGGACACCCAGAGCTTTTACTTTAGATTCAGATCTTTTTACTCTGTCCAATACTGGAGAGATACTGGAACTGGAGTGCATTTCTTGCTGAGGTTGTCTATAGTTATTTGCCTGAGCTCCAATATTACTTTGCTGCTTATGAAACTTGAGGTTACTTGGGGCTGTGCTGCTCGAGTCAGTCACTGAATAGAGAGGGACTTTGTTCTGTGGAGGGTGACTTTGTTTAGCTTTTCCTGTTTGCAACAGTTTTTGCTGTGTCGATGGGGAAGCCTTAGTTTTTTTAGAATTAAAAGAGAGAGGAAGCACATCTTTACCAAGCAGAGCTGGAGGGCATCCAGTGCGTCTGGCTTTAGCTACAGCCTTGCTTCTACAGCCGTTTTTGTTAATGGTGTCAGGATTGTATTTGTGCATCAGCCTCTGGTGCATCATTAGGACTTCAGGGTAAAATGTTCTGTAAGTACAAAATGGACAGGTGCTGGGTGCTAGTGGGCCTCGAGTTGCAACCACTGAACATTCTTGAGAAGTCCCAACAGATAAGTTCAAGGGTTTTTCTTGAGAGTCCACCACAGGCTTGTGTTTGTAGTTTTCAGTACACTCTCGCGCATCAGTCACATTTTTTCCATCCTTTATAGCACAAACATACTGGACGTCATCGCTGTCTGATGCCACAGAAGCCCTTCTCTCTCTTTTATGAGGAACACTGGGCTGAGCTTCCTTTGTTTCCTTCTCAGCCTTTAGTTTTTCCAGGTAAGGAGTGGACACATTCTCGTGTATTTTATTTGAATTGTTACAAATGGAACCTTTGTTTGGTTCCCTAGAATTATTTTTCATTTTTAAAAGGACTGTGCTGCCCATTGCATTGTTCAAGGACAGAACTTCCTTTGGCTGCTTGGCAGGTGGGCAGCCCACAGCATCTTTGGCACAATCAAAAAGCCTCTTCAAATTTTTGGTTTCTTGAGCACCGTCAGCAGCCAGCAAGAGCTCCGTCTCCTGACTCTGTAATGAAACTTTGTCACTTTTCACATCTGCTGCACTATCAGCTTGCTTGTCCTTGTGATGCCTCTCTAAATGATACCTCAGGGAAGTTTTCTGTGCGGCTGCATACTCACAGAATTCACATTTGTATGGTTTTTCACCTGAAACACAGTTTTATCAGTAAATAAGTTTGATATGAAGTCTTGAATACAATTAAAGACAAGGGAATAACAGACCGCAAAACAGTAAAATAGATTTTTCTTTCCCCTTCCACATACTCATAACTCTAAAACTCAGCTAAATCATTTAAACAGCTACATCTTACTGCTTTTACTAACTACAGTGACATCTTCTGGCTACGATGAAGATATTTTCCACACATTGGCTATGTATGGAGATGGGAGCTGACAATATGTTTGGCAGAGATAAGCAAGAAGTATAGCTGTGGGTCAACTCCAACAATTTGTAGTCCTTGATCATGCCACAAGTATGCTATTCAACAACACCAATATTACAGTTCATCTATAAATAGCACTGTTTCAAAAGAAACAGGGACATACATTAACAGGAGTAGAGTGAGTTTGCCTAGCTGTGGAAAACAAAAAGTTGAACTGAAAAAAAAGACACGCACAAAAAAAAAGCAAACTCAAAAAAACCACCAATCCCAAAACAAACCAAAAACACAACAAAAACACACCCACCAACTTTCTGCTAGGCTTCTAAAAGCAGAAAGAATTAAAGTTTTAAAATATATGTTATCTCTAACACTACTTAATATAATTACCACTATTCAAAAAAGATTTACACTTATGGAGATAATTCCTTCTAAGAAATTTCAACTGGAATATTTTTTTTTTTAGCATTAGAGAAAACTTAACATTCCATCCAACTGGATTCAGCAGACTTCCTTTCCCCCCCCACAAAGGTGAAGCCCATTTACCTGTATGAGTTCTGAGATGAATATTGAGGTAATAATTTGAGCGAAAATACTTTCCACAATAGCTGCATTCTCTGGAGGCTCCAAGGTTTTTAACTTTTGTTCTTTCCAAACCATCTTCATTTTTATCTTTGGGAGAAAATACAGCTATATTATGAAGAGCAAATGCAAATTTGGAGTCTTGTTTAAAACTCTACATAACTATCTTAACTGTCTTTTTCAAGGAAAAACACAGAATGATGAACTACTGTCAACTCCTACAGTCTACGAGCACCTTTTGTTGTGTATTGCTGCACACTTAGCAATCCAAGAGCAAGAGAGTTAAAGGTTTCTGTCTGCGTCAAACACCATTGTGGTTAGTGACTGTATCAAAGAAGCCCCAGAGAACAAACAAGGTGCAAAACCAGGTCTCAAAGACGTAAAAACAAGTTTATCTTTACTGACCTACAGGAACCTGATAGAAACAGCCCATCTCAAAAATTCATACAGGTTATAAACCGCATTATTTTATTAAAGGGAGTGCTTGAATTACTGAGCGTGATGACTCAGGCTGTAAAGCTGCTCTGAGCACCACGGCAAAATGCAGGAAGGTGTTTTGGGAAAGGAAGGCAGGGAGGAAGATACATTTTCTTTTTAATTGCAATAATATTACTATTTCTGTGCTAATCAATAGTGTCATGCCCCTATAACAACATGCTTAGATCTAATGAGTAACCTTCTTTTGCTACAAGTATTAATTCTTAAGCTTTGACAAATAAGGGAGTAGGAAAGTGACAGGGGTTGCTATTCTGTGAAACGTATTCAAGGAACAAATTCACAGATTAAACACTGTTCCTGCTCAAGTGTAGTCACCAGTAGTGACCACTGGAGGGCGGCAAGTACAGCGTAATGCCCAACAAGAAAGGGGAGAAAGCTCACACACAATACTCCATTCAAATCGACAGGATTTCTTTGTCAGGTTGAATTGAAAAAAAACATCAAGACAACTCCAGTAAAATATTCAAGTCAAAGCTGACTAGAAAGCTGGAGTGGGAAGAGAAGGAAGGAGACATTCTGCTTGACTAGAATGTTAGATCCATAATAGATAGGAACTTCAGAGAGTAGTTTTAAGCTGTGTGTTGGAAAGCTTCTACACTGGAAACGCTACGTATGGCTAAACTGTGGCCAAGCCGTAGCTGTTTTAAACAAACAGATAATGTCTCAATAAGCGTGACTCAGCATCTCACAATGAAAGCTGCTGTAGTTTAGGATAAGACACTGAGAAACAAAACAAGCAAGTTAACATTAGGTAATAATTCCATTCCTTTGTTACTGGAGGCAAAATAAAGGGCTGCACATTACCAGAAATGGAAAAGTCAGTTGTGTGTGCCAGGACATTCTGTACGTTGTGTCTTTTCTTGAGATTATGCAAGTGTCTGTTCTTTAAATGCAGACCCAACACATTTCACACACATGAGTGTAGATTAGCTGCAAGACTTTTTGCTATTCCTTTTTGCCCCCAGCCATGCTATCTTTTTCAATTAAGGAATCATTCAGCATCACTTATTTTTCTAAGACACAGTAAGAGGCAGAATTAATCCTGGGTAACCTGGAGCCCATCTACTCCATCAAAGAGAACTTTTAGCAACCCTTCAGGGAAGAGGAGATAAATATATACCACTCTTACATACATGTTGTCCAAATACTAATAGCCTGCATGCATGTCCTTACACAGCTAATTTAAAATTGCTGGTTCTGACATTTAGCCATACTGTGCAAAAGAAACATATAACCTACAGTTTGATAGTAAAGGTTTAGAATTATTCTTTACTTCTCAGGATCATAACAGCTGCTGGTATTGAGCATTACAAGATGCAGGAAATCTGCAATGATTTCTTCAGAAATACTATTTGTAACAATGTGCTGGACAAGACTGTGCAACACTCAAAAGCATCCAGTAAAACTAAGCATCTTGCTATTGCAGGTATAGGGGAGTTGGAGGAGTGGTGTAAGCAGTGACTTTTCCTAGACTGACTGTTATTAGAATTATTTTAATTATTCCAGTAGTCCAAATCACAACTGCAAGAAAGCTCAATACAACTTCAAAGATCTCAAACTGGTGGTGTCAGAACCTTTCTTTCCCTCTCATTTTTTCCTCTTTCCCCCTTCCCCACCGTAACATTTCATACCTCTGGCCAAGTTTTGAAAAGATAACTGAGAAAGGCAAGGTGCATTCTTCAGCTTTAACAAGTTCCTAAACAATACAGTAACAGCTATTTCAAAATGCTACTCACCTATATTAAGTGTTTCTGGAAGCCCATCTTCAGATCCATCTTCAGAGCCTCCTTCTATTCGTTCTGCTGCTCCATTTTCATCCAGACTTGCCATCATATCAGCACAGCACGTCCTCGAGGCAGCTGAAGTCTCCCCATCAGTCCGCCTGTCTCTCTTATGTACTCTGGAATGAAGGACTAGCTGGTGGTATGTTCTGAAGGCTTTACCACACACTGAACAGTGTGTTGGTTTCTCTTTGTTCTGAGACAATTTAGAATCCATCTCCATAGAAGGCACTTCACCACTGGGATGTTTCAATTTGTCTTGGGATAAGTTACCATTCCCTGTATAACTGCTGTTTTTATTTACTTTTGACTTCCCTGTAGTTTCAGTATGGCTACCTTTATTTGCATTCCAAATTTCACCGAGTTCTTCTTTATCAGATGATGAATCATCATTGTCTGTACTTCCTTCTTGCCCTGGTTCTTTAATTTGGCCATGGCCAACTGCAACTTTGCCTTTGGTAGCCAGCTGCCATGCTTGATATGTGTTGAAAGGATCTAGTTCAGCTATCCATTTCACAGGCTTTTGTGATTTGTCATTTTCTGGAACCAAGTTTGGTCTTAAGTTCAAGAATCGCAAAAATTCCTCTCTTTGAGATGTTTCTTCAGCATTAGGTTCAGCAGTCACTTGGGGGCTTTCAGCACTGGGTACTGATTCTTTGGTGTGCACTTTACTGTGCTCAATTAGAGTCTCTTTATTGAGAAATAGGAAACCACAAACCATACAAATTTTGTAAGGTGACGTTATGTTTTCAGTTACATGCTCCTGCACCACCTCATTTATTGTTATGGGGCTTTCAGAACCTTGTTGGTGCTTGTTTCTAGAACCAGGCTTTCCAGTATGCGTTCTCATGTGATTTTTGAGGAACCACGGCTCTTTAAATCTTCTTCCACATACATTACACCAATACATGAAAGAATCTTTATGCTTCTTCATGTGTGCCTCAACATCAAAAGCTTCATCAAACGTCTGTCCACAAACTTCACAACTAAGTTCTTCACTGTCCTTTTCATTGTCTAGCGAAGGCAAGTTTGTTCTTACTTGAGATTTATCTAAATGGCTAAGATACTCTGCTTCAACACGCAGGACAGCTGGTTCACAAAGAGTGGGCCTATGCTGAGTTAAAACGTGCTTACCAAGTTCTTCAGGATGTTTAAAAGTCTCATCACAAAACATGCAGTCCAGAGGCATGCATCCCTCAGCTTGCATGAGAAACTTTTCTTGCAAGCTTTTGTAAGAAATTGTGTTTGTTCCTTTTATTGTCATTGAGGCATCATTATTCTCCATCTGTGCACCAACGGTACTGGCTATTCCATCCGGTCCGTCCATGTATGCCAAGAGAGGCTGAGTTGGCATGTTTCCTATGTTCTGTTCCCTATTACGTGTTTTAATGTAAGGTTTCAGTTCTTTGGGGATGCTCGCTGATCACAATAAGGACACTTGTAAAGTACTCCAACATGTGCTTACAAGTCTGCTAAAAGAGCTCTGCCAGAAAAAAAAAAAAAAATATTCCACAAGCAAAAAAATTATTTCTTTTCCATTTTTATCTGTGTTCACACATCACTGCAAGTGTATCCATCGGTTCTCTCAGTGACGGAATGAGGTTTTTTTTGAACTATTTCTTCAAGTCTGTAGAAACAGTCAGTTGCACTCAGTTTTTTTGTATAAACTTTTCAAACAGTTGCACTGGGCAAAATACACTAAAGGACAAGTTCAGTGCCACAAAGAACTCCAGCACCTGGAGAAGAGAGAAAATAGTCAAGTCAGTCTTTTCAAAAGAAAAGGAAAGCATTGTCTCCCAAATAATGAAAAATTAGGGCTAGAGAACTATCAAATGCTTTTGAACACAGATGGTATACATCTAATAAATAGTCAACAAAGGACAGCTAGAAGGCTGTCTGGTCACTCTTCTACCTACCACAGCTGAAATAGGATGGTTTTGAACATCTCTACATCTCTGTAGCTGGGCTTCTGTATTAAGATTGCCATAGAAAAGCAACACTTGATCTGCTACCTATTCTCAACTAAGTCTTACCCAATTGCATAAAGCTGCTGAAACCAAATTCCAATACATACACCACTGAATTCATAACAACTAAATGCAGCAAGCCCTTCCTCAAACCTGTGAAACCAGTGTTTAGAGGCACAGCAAAACTTTACTTGTTTGTTCCCTAAAAGCTGTTGAGCAAGTTTGTTGGTTTTTTTTTCCCCACCAAGACTAGACAGCTTGGGATTAGCTTTCATAGCTCTGGTACACAGTAAGCATCAGACCAAATCTTTGTATTAAGAACTATTCAATAATACCACTACTCAAAGCTTTTACTATCATACACAGATTTACAACCTCTGTGACACAATTTGGGTCTGGTACAATTAGATCACCTCAAAAGTTTGAAATAAACTAATGATACTGTTTCTTGAACAGTATTTTAGTATTTAAAATCCTCCACAAAGCCAACTATGACACTTAAAAAGGAAATGCTTCTAATTTCAAATTGCATGCAACAAAAAGTGTTCCTTATTGATTATACTCTAAAGGGAAGATTTAAGACTCTGCAAGATTAAAAGGGATTAGAATATAGATATTCACAATTCCAGTTTAAATCTCTAAGTTTGTAAGAGTTATAATGTTTGCTAGCAGCAATTAATGGCCACCAGTCTCCGGGCTGGCAAATTACAGTATTGTGGAGTTCAGGACTCTGATCAAATTTTGGAGTGAAAAAGACCATATAAATTGAAGAGCAATCATTTTGACATGAAGCACATTTCCAAATACACGAATATCTGATGAAAAGAATACATTCAAAATTTAACTCAAACTTTCACAGATTATTTCAAAAAAGACAGCTGGCCATTGATTCACATTACTTGAATTAATATGCCTCAGAACACAGTATGCTCTGCTGCACTTCTAGCAGAAGACATATGGGCAAAGAAAGATTTTAAAATTCATCTCAACTTCCACTTCTGCCTTGCTTTTATTTGGAGAGAAAAAAAAAATGGAAACATTTGTTTCATTTCAGCTAATGAAAGGGTAACAATTCAAACACAACCCTGTAATAGTTCAGGCTACAGAGATTTCCATGACAAGAAGCTGTAGCAGGTAAAGATGTGCCTATGTATGCAGCTGAGGATACTTTCTCAAGCCTTTCTGATCAGAAAAAGGTTGTCTTAAGCCATTAAACCTTAAACCATTTCAGTAGAACTCAGTCACTAGAACTTTAACTGTTTATACAGTTCAGTGGCCCAAATACATTTGCAGATAACGCTCCTGTAAGGTCACCTGCTGGCAGAACCAGTATGTCTATCAGCCATGGAGGTTAATGGGGCAGGACCTCTAACCAGCTGAAGCAAAAAGGCAACTATCTCTATCTATAGACCCAAGGTCCAACACAGCCTTCAACTGTATTGGATACCTTTACCTACCACAGAACAGTCAAGCCCAGGCAAGATAACCACCCGGGAAAGGAAACATGACAACACATTGCTAGGAGTAATAGATCTAACATCTCAAACACTTTATCTGCTCACTGCAATACAGCCTGGCCCTGAGAATACTCTTCTGTTTTAATTTGAAAAGTTAGCAGCTCCTTTTCCACCATCATGCAGACAACAAGATCCTGGATCCTAATGAAGTAAAAAACCCACCAGAATGCTAATACAGAATAAAATTATTTCTGCCAGTTGCTTGACTTCCATTTTTTTTGCTACATCTCCAGAACTTAGTGTCTTCATTATCCAGTCCTCTAATCCAGGTCTAGATGATGACCAAATCTAACATCCAAGAATATTCTAGCTTTTTAAACCCAAGTTATTTCAGGAATGGGGCAAAGACTCATCATATATGCTAAGTTAAACACGGAGGGAGGCATGTTAGGGGCTACGGTAGAGTGTGTCAGAGGGGGCAAGCCACCAGCTTACAGGTTGATAGCTACAAAACATGGATTTTCTGCAGCCAGAGCCTCTTTTCTAACTACACCCTTTATGCCCATTTTCAGTTTTATCACTGCCATGATTAACACTTCCTCTCTGCATAATGACTCAATCTTTTGTAATAGGCAGGTTCAGTCTATGGTGCAACATTTCTGAATTGCTTCTATTGCCACCTTCGCTTTTGCCTTTCTGCCTTCCCCATTGAGTTCTGACTTTCTGGCTTTCACTCAGCCCCTATAAGCAGGTGGAGAATCTATAACAAAAGTTTGAAGTTGAAGTATTCAAAAAGCCTTCCCTTTTGTAAAACATAAGGAAAAACATATCAAAGGGTGGTGGTTCACATGTTTTACTTCATGTTTCAACTTGCTATTTTGTTCTATTTCTGCTGTAGTTTTAAGAGATATTTTTTACATAGCAGGATAACATGCTGTGGCAAAGCTCAGGTGCATAAATGGTGACTATCTGCCTGAAAATAATTTATTTGCAAACCAAAAATGAACATCAACTTTGAAAGACTCCTGAACACCTGTAACGAATATCCAGGGAAGATAAAAGTTGAACAAACTTAAAGAGTTTAATGCCTTTATATTCAGACCCATAGTCTAAGAATCATCCTGCAAGACGGCCAGAGGCATTTCTGGTGTACGCAGTTAGAGCCAGACACCAGAGTGCCTGAAGTCCCACATACTGAATCTGAGATTCATCATCAACTATTTCCTTGCTACTGCCTACAAATACAGAAAAAGCCAATTATGCTTTAATAGGCTCCCCAATTTGTGGCATTACAATATATACAAAATAGAGCAACAAGTCACTGTAGAGAGAAAACAGAAGAAAACCACCAGAAATACACACTCAATCTCCTATTTTCCACAGCATTCTGGGATGATTATAGAAGAAACACCCTTGTAACAGGGACCACCACACACGGTTCTACTCAAACCACATGCTTAAAGATTTATTAGAATAAGGGACAGGCATAGATTAAATCTCTGGGAAGGCTCTAGGTTGGTCACTGATGTGTGAAAAATCCACCTCAATCAATCAATAACATCTTCTCTGGTAAGCCCTTTGAAAACGGGTTTCAACCTCATGTCATTCAAGTGTACCAAAGCAGACATTACTCAGCTGTCTAAAAAACTTAACCTGTCCTCACATCCACACATGTTAAATACAGAGCACATAACTTTAACAGAAAGATCACAAGAGGAGTTTAACAGGAGTTTGGATCCAAATTGTCTTAGGTATCAATTGGTTTGAACAAGTCCTTTGGAGACTTCTTCCTCCCTGGCTCTTCAAAGTACTTCACACACCTCCACCAACCTGCATTAGCTGCTGAATGCTTTTCAAGCTTTCACTATTTTTAATAGGAAGCTCTGAACACTTTTGAAGAACTGGCCACAATTCATCCTCTAGTCAGCATTGCAAAGCAGAGCAAGATATTCCTGTTTTAGGAATCTGAAATGTCTAGCTGCAGTTCAAGCAACTATTGTTCTTGGATATACCATCATATACAGGAGATAGTACTTACAGACTGAAAAAAAATACAGGTAGAATTTCTGAAGAAAAAAACAGATGCAACTAGACAGAACTATATTTAAACTGAGAAGAAAAAAGATACTACTACCGGGGTCAGAAGGTAAGATACAAAGCTCTAGTCTTATTTTTATATCTGGTGATTATACACTTCACTGATTAGATATATGGCTTTTACAAGTAGGCATGATTCTACACTCTGTTTAGACAAGCTAACACATGCTAAAGCTACAACCTAAATATCTACACTAGGATTTGATCCATTATTAACAAAACCTTTCTTCGTAGTGAAGAAATTATGCCTTGGATCTGAGGACCAAAAATGCTGATTAATTACATTCCTGTTATTCAAAATCCTGTAGGCAGCAGCAGAAGTATCAAGAGTGGCCTTAATTCTGTCCACTTTCCCAAGGAAGCAACAGTACAACCTGCAGTTTTGATGAGCACTGTAACTATTAGCGGCTGAAGGTATGTATATTAGCTCAACAAAAAAAATGCAGTACCTGGTGTTTCCTCTGTTGTCTTTCACTGTCAAAAGAACAGACAACACACCAGTATCAGTCAGAGATATTAAGTAAAGGAACAGAACAAAACAGGAAATCCTTCCCTCCAATAGCTGAAAAGTGATACATTTGCTACAGATAAACTCAAGGTTGAACATAAAGAATGACTATCCCTCCTCACAATAAAGCAAGTCAAGAAATCTTGACTTCTGACTCCCCTATCCGTGTGTAAACGTCAGCTTGCATCTCACACCACAGGCCAGAGCTCACTTCTTCCAGTGCTCACTGCAACTGCCTGGAGGTGAACGAGCAGGTCAGGAGGAACCCGGCTTGCTCAGCCCATGGAGACATTTCCTAGAATAGTCTGACCAGAATTGGAAAATTCTTCTCAACTGCAGGATGCCATCTACTGTTCTTTATTTTTCCAATACTCCAGTGTTTAGCAAACTTCAGTTCATAACTGAGTCATATTTGGCTGTATGGCTTTCAGTCAAATATTTCAACAGGTCTGCAGCAATACCCATTATATTTATATCCACCACAAAACATATATAAGTATTGAACTGGACAGATGAGAACATCTTGTTTTCATTGCACTTGCCACACAACCTAAGAACCACACCAAAAAGCTGCTGCATATAAATGTATTATTAAAACAGAGAAAATTTTAATTAGGTGCCTGTAGAGAAGTTTAATTTATTTTTATTAAATTACACACCAAAGACGACGTACTACAGTCTCAAAGATTTCTTTGGGAAATGACCTATCAATAGTAATTCTATTGCGTTTCTACTTCCTGCATTTCAAAATTGCCATGAATATGTAATAAAAACTCTAGACACACCTTTCAGAGAATAGCAAAGTCTAACCATTGAATTTCCCATTTTAAACACCACAGAGCACTGGGAATAAAAGTTGCATAGTTAGCACCAGGTAAAACAACTACACCTTGCTAATTTGTGCTAGCAAAACTATTGTTAAACTGTAAAAACCAAGCTGGAACAATTACAGAAGTTGGCCTTGTTGCTGCAACACTTTAGAAAAAACAGAAGTGAAAAAACTAGAAGAGTTACAAATTAAGTATATTATACTTAGTTACTTTTCTGTATACTAGAAGATATGTACTCAGACATAACTACTTTAACAAACTGTTAGCAGATTCTTACATTCAAAGCCAGTAGCAAAGCTATCACTGTTTGATAGATGACCAGAGTGTCTTCCTAGTAAGGTTCCACAAGGTTTTAAGTCCTCCATAATCCAGTGCCAGCAAAGAACGAGAAAGCCACTCAAAAACTCAGAGCACCAGCTGCTGCATATTAACTACTTTAATTATTACTGTGTTGATTTGACTTGAGAAACTTTCATGTAATTGAATTCCACTTAAAAAAAAAATCTTTAGTTTTCCTCATGTCAAGAAGTTTCAGGATATTAAAACTTATTTTACATCTTTTGGTATGTTTATACCTCAGTACAGGTTGCCACTCTTTGGCATCACTAATGAAATAGCTTTTATACTGCTGATTGGTTATTGGAAACCACAAGTTATTTAAGCACCTTTTTTATTTCAATCTAAGAGTTCAGAATAGTTGTTCTAGCTCTATCTTATGAGCATAAATAAAATGAACCAGTTAACATTACTTATTCCTCATTGAGACCAAAAGTAAAAACTACCTCATGGACATTATCTATTTTGCCTGGGCACATCTCTATTGAGGTATAGGCAGACTAGCTCATGCATAAATATAACTTCAAATTCTCAAGAAAAAGCCTGAGACAAGGTTGAACTTTGCAATTTAGAGCTCTTTTTTTTTTAAATACACATATATAATTGCATAAAGTTAAGCCAGTTGCACCACACCTAGTACACACACAGGATATTAAGCAGAAATACCATCCCTAAGTAGTTGCTAATAACATGCAAGAGCTCCAAACTCTGGAGATAGTACCTATAGTCTCCTAAGTTTTGTGAGTCGAGTTTGCAGAAGCCATCAGTGACAATGGCTCCACTGTCTCAGCAGTAATGGTGTGCTGTGGCCTTCACAGGCTCCCATGCTTAGTCAGAAAGGGAAGCAAAGCGTCATTGTGATGTTCCAATTCACCAGTTGCTCCAAATCATTAGTCAGATTTCCAAATATCCATAGCATGAAATTTCAAGATTGTTTCTACAGGTATTACGGTTCTTCTGGCAACCACATAACTTCCTTACTCCAGTTAAGAAGAAATGCATACATGTCACACCTCACGCAATAAGGTGCTTTCCTGTGTTAAACAAAAACATCTTTCCTACCCCAAGGTAGGAAAGGGAGGGAAGAGTAGCCCCTAAGTCTCAGGAAGACAACACACTAGTCACTGCATAGACCAGGACCTTATTTCTGAAAGAGTACCAACTGCCCATCTGCCTATGACTTCAGCTAAAAGACTGGAAAGCTATAAAAGTCAGCAGAGATAAAACATTACTTTGCAAAAGAGCCGAAGAGTCAGCTTTTCTTCATAATACTACATGAAGCCAATAACTTACCCTTCATTACTGCACATTCTATCGCTTTCTAGGGAAGGAAAGAGCTACTCCCTTCTATCTTTTCACAGTAAATCACTTTAACACAACATCCCAGTGCATTTCTTTGTTAATGCAGGAGCACGAGTGCAACTAACATTGTTTCTCATCCACACATGCTTTTGTACCAAGTGTTCAAGAACAAAAATGTTTTTAAATATAGTTTAACAGTTCAGTCTGATAAAGAACTAACATGAGTACCTTTAAAGGAAATGGAGATTTAGGGGGAGGAAGGGGAGGAAGAGAGTTGTTTGTTTCAGTTGCAGGAAAGATCAAAACGAAGATGGTTCAGGTTGAAAAGAGAACATAAAAGATGACCCTAAATTGGAATTTCCACTCCCTAAATCTGCAAACTTAAGCCCCCTTGTTAGTCTTCATCCTTCAGGCTTGAAGTTTTCAAAGTTATCCTAAACTTAAGCCACGAAAACGCCTTTAAGAGTTTATCTTTTTATCCTCTGTAAGAGAGAGGCTACTCTGTTTTCCTGTTACAATCCCTTTAACAACACTACAGAGCTTCCCAATGCAATGATACTAAGACAATTCATAAAACCAGCACTGAAGAAACAGAGACATATATATTAGAATGCAAGAATGTTATTATCCAGGCATTTCTCCACAAACACTTTAGAGTTTGCATTGAAAGCTCTTTTGTAGTCAGATAAGACAGACATACACACAAGTCATTTTCCCCCTGAAGTCTAGCAAACAGGATTTTAATCACCAGTGGAAAATAACTAGTAGTTAATAATGAACAATATTAGGAAAACTCCCTCCCCCCATCTCAGACATCTATACTAATAGAAACAAAGGATATCCTTTCTCTAAAAAACCTTTTCCTGTGGAGTTCCTTTTTCTTTAAGGCTATATGTCTAACAGTGTTTTGGCAGAGGATGGATGAGCTGAATGTGTCTCCTCAGTGAACTGAATGCCTCTTCTATCAAAAGATGTAATTATTCCTTTTAAAGCAGAGAACATATAAGCTTGCATCATTTTGCACATGTTTTTCCTCCACTGAGCAAGAGCAAATATAAAAGAGACTAATTCTTGGCATTAAAGGAGGAAGTGCTACAAATAAGTATTGACTTTTAAAGTTCAGAAGGACTGCTCTAACAGCCAGATTTTTTCGCTTTTTCCCCCCCTCTGATTAGGAGAGAATTTCTCAGGAACCACAAAACCAAAGTGTACTTTACACAATACAAAGTGGTCGATACCTGTTGTAGGAAGGCCGAGAGACACAAGAACAATCCTATTTAAAATAAGTCTGGGACACATTTCACCACTGCTATAAGATGATGCAACTTCATTAAATCAAGAAGTTACACGCACTTAAACTGGCAATGACCCCTTACCTTACAAAACAGTTTATTGTTCTCTCCACAGCAGGTAAAGACTCTCTTGGTGCAATGAGTGATACATTTTTATTGTTGAGTCAGTCTCACCTTACATGGACTGACTTATATGTTTAGTCTTGGTTTTCATTTGAAAGAAGGTATTTTCAGAGACCTTAAAAGCAAATTTGATGGGTTTTTTTTTTTACTTCTTGGCAGAAGGATGTTAGGTCTCTCCAGCAGCCACAACTACAAAGAAGTGGTAAATTCAGAGTTTACCAAATTAGACTTAATTCCTTATTACTCAAGAGCCAGGAGTTCCTCCATAGCAATTATAGGCAAGTTGCATCCCTTTGGGCAGCTTAGGTGAATTAACAGGAAAAGAGGTTCTTTTGCTATTCCTGAATTTGGAGAAGTAGTCACTTCCAAAGAGTTCACTTTGTTAAGGTCATTAATCTTCCCTAGTGCTCTCACCTGATTTCAACTCTGAATCTAACCCTTACCCAAAAACAGCTCAAACCCCTATACCTTGGGAAAAAAAAGCAGCAACTTCTTACCCCTCCCCTCTGCACAGCATTGACTTTGAAGTTGTCACTTTCAAACAAATCCACAATCATGTATTTGCAAAAATCAGTCCTGAAGGATGGAAAAAGGTACACAGTCTGAGGAAAAGACATTTATTTCTACTTAAGTCATCCTCTGGACTAACATCTGAAGATACTAAAATAGAAAAGTGCTAGAAATAGACACTTCAAATAGCTGCCTCCTTTCTTCTGCGCAGGTGGGAGATCTTCCAGAGACCTAGAGACTGATGGAGACTAAACTTTTTAATTGCCCAGCATTACATTATCTCACACTAGTGGACTGAAGGGATGTATGTGATGATGCAGTCCAACGTACTGGGCTTCACAGTGCCAAATCATCCTAGAAAGGAGAGTTAGCACCCACAAGAAACTGACCTTTCAAACAGGCAGCAGTTTCATATACAAATTTTAACACCATAAGAAAAAAATATATATATTAGAAACAAAGATTAAAGCTAAACAGAAACTGTGGCTTCTCCAGAGCACCTTTACATCCATTTTCCTTACAATGTACTAAACATCACAGTTTTGGGAATACATCTAATTTGCTTCTCCTTGTGTACCAAAAGAGAGGCTGACATAACCCAAAGGATTTCACCCAACTAGTTCTCAACTATCATGATAAAGTGGAAGCACAACACAAGGGTCTTTAATTTCCCTGATGTAGTTATGTCAGAGGTAAACTGTACTCACTTTATTACAGTGAAAAATGCAAGTGTACCCATTACGCATAAATAAACTCAGACTTTGATACTTTTCGTTACATAAAATCTTTAGCACATAGAAAATCACCATCCAGTCAATTATTCACTTATACTTGGAGGTATTTCTGCTCAGACCTTTAAGTCACACTGATCTACATAGATTTTCCTGCATCTTATAACCACATTTCCTCTTGTACTTTCATTTGAAATTCACAAGGCAGTTTGATAAACAATTCCATCTTCTGCAATGAACTCAGACATTACATTTCAAAACAAGTCTGTCACCTATATTTTTGATTTGTAACTCTCTTCCACCACCACATACATTGTTTTACTTTGAAATGGAAAGTCTGTTCTTATCATATCACTTCTCTTGCAGCCCCCCTTAAAAAAAAAAATGAGGAAGACTCAGAAGAGCTAGATTTGTGATAAACTATTCTCTGACCAAAGTCATGATTATAACAGTAGACATTTTCATATTTTTTCCCCTCATGCCATACACTCAGGACTGGCATAAATAGGGTTTCATCAGCAACAAAACAAGATTATTCAGGAATTTCACTGGAAAAAAAAAGTTTATTTCTAAAAGCAATTAGTTTTGAGATTAGCTCTCTGATTGGAGGGGCACAAAAACCTAGGTAAATTTAGGCTGGAAAAGTGTGTTTGGTTTTTTTAATCCTAAAACACACACATATTGAGAATCTTACATAGCTTGGTCATATCCTTTTCCTTACTTTTGTATTCAGTTGCAAATCTCTTGTGGTATGAGTCACATCTCTCTAAAAGCATGCATACAGTAGTCAGCAGAATCCCCTGATCATATTAATGCACCAGAAAGAAAAACTTTTTTGTTCTAAAGTCACCTTAAAAAGGGGGTCAAAGGTTATCAGAAATGACCCAAAGTCCATAAAAAGTAAATAGTAGGTTGAAATTAATGTAGTTATGAGATGTGGAAAGAGTATCTGATTGGAACGCTGATGTTCTAAATCAAGAGTCTCAAAAATAAGAGGGCTGAGCTGGCAAATGGCAGCCCTGCTGTAACTGAAATGTACTGTCTTGCTATATTTAAAGACAATACCTCAACAGTTAAGTATTAGAACGTTTTAAGTGAGATAAATAAGCATAAGACACAGGCAAATATCCTTGGTTATTTAATCATCCTGAAAGCAGTGTGGAAGTGTGAGGGCGAGTTCAAAGGTCAAACTCTTCTTTCAGCTTCTTGCAAAGAAAAGAAAGCTTAGCCCATTTTACCTTAGGGAAGGGGGGGCCTGTTCTTTCCATATGCCAGCGGTAGTTACAGCATTTCATAACACAGGAAAGAGGGAGGGTATTTACATATACAGTGCATGGAATCTTTTACTAGGACAATGAATTTCCAATCAAGATTCAGGTTAGAAAGAGTTGGGACAACAAAAAAGTCCCAAAGAACAAAGGGAAGTTAAAATCTATTTAACATTTCCCCAGAACTTCTTAATTACAAGCTCTCAGATTTTTCTAACTAAAAGTTTATTGTAATCACAGTTTTGAAAGTCCAAGTGAAACCCACAGTTCCCTTTTAAAATTATTCCCCCCCGATCACTGTAATAACTTAGCACTTTGTTCACGTGAAATATATTATTCTATCAACATAGTTCTAAATGAAAATAGAGTAGTAACAAGAAGATACATTCTGAAGATAAGAAATAAGTGCTCAAAACGGAATTTTTGAGTGGGATCTAATGAAAGGGGAAACCAAAATGAAGTAACCTTTTGTGTAAGACAGTCTGATAAAAGGTGCTAAAGTTTATTATCTTCCTCTTTCTAGCCCCTTCCCTCAATCTCGACTACCCACCCTTATCAAAACAAAGCAAACCCAAAAAACTATATTCACTTAAAATGAAAAAAAAAAAAGAAAATCCTCTAATCCAAAGCCTAGAAGCCATTCTCTAAAGACTACTTAATATGAAACTTTGTTTACAAGAACAAATATAGCCCTCTTACCACATTCAAAACCAGAAAACATCCACTTATTTAAAGAAATGTTTTTTCTATTTTGATCAACCAGGACATAGGTATTCATTTTAAATTTAAATTCGGTCCCAATAGTGCCACATGAATGTTTTAAATTCATATATGATATGCACAGTTTAAGAACGTTTAAACAAAGGAAGTAGGAAAAGCCTCAAAATACACAGCAAAACTTAATGGCTTCAATTTTAAAATATATACTGATTGCAGCATGGCAAAATTATTCTCTTATGCTTACAGACAGTCTTCAGAAAGAATAACTGTAGTCAGTGTAGCAATTTGTCCCACTGGAAATTCTGTATAAAACATCTACCTAAAATAAACAAGGCTTCGCAGCAAGAATCGTCAGTTGCCATTAAGGACACACCTTAAAGTTCTTACCACACAGTAACTAAACAAGTACAAACTAGTGGTGACTGTTTGCTACTTTTGTCTGAAAAGTTAATGAGATCAATTCACTCCTCAGTATCAGATCCTAAGATAATTTTCTTAAAAATGCAAGAGACAAACAACCCCAAAACACGAAGATCCAGGATTCGAGTGTCTGATGTTTTATCAGAATGCCTAAGGTTCTTGTAAACACGAATAGAAATATTAACATTTAAACCTGACACCACGTAATACTAAAAGGTAAAATGCTTAACTGCTAAGAATACTAGTGCTCTGGTACTGGAAGGCAGCTGTTGTTCCCCTGCCTTTTCTTTTGTTGTGCTTAATCTCATGTCAAGTCATTCAACCAACTCCAAAGCGATGAAGACATAATCGAACAACCTTAACTAAAAACTGATCTACTGTTCTTAAATAGCTAGATATACTGTTAAACGATTCAAAAGAGTTAACATATAAAAAAAGAATCTATAGAATATAAATCAGCAACTCTGGTGCATGCAGAAGAGTTCCTTGGCTGTAGGCCAAGCCAATCAATAATCACTGTAATAACCATGTTTCTAAAGTTATTTTTTTTCATATTCATCATCCAAAAAAACTTAAAGACAAAACTTGAAAACTCATACTGCTTTCAAGAACGAGTGGTGAGATATAAAATGCAAATATTTAGCAGAGAATTACTACATTGCTTATTTTAAAAGTTACAGAATTAGTGATCACAAAGCCACATTCCTGCTACAGATCTTAAAATATTGACTCAGTTACAGAACTAGTAAAGGGGAAGAAAAAAAAATACCTCCTCCACCCTTCCCCTCTTCCCTCCCCCCTCTGCCAAAGAATGCAGTTTATCCTACTTATTTGAAACTGTCCTTTTATATTATCCAAGGAAACGCTTAAACTTTAGTGTGGACATCGCAAATTAAAGTATTAGTCGTATTCCCAAACCTACAGTTAATAAGAGCTCCTAAGAGCAATAAAACATGGCGTTAAAGCATTTGCAAGCCATTGTCATAGCACTGTGCTCCGATACCTTTGCAGACACAAAACCAGCCCCCACCAACCAACAAGCATGTAAGCATTGGTCAGCAAGTCAATGCCTGCTATTCAACTTGTAGTTAGGCGTTTTATTTCTATGTCTTCCAGATCGTATCACTCCTGCATTTCAGGGCCTAATAAAATGTGAAGAATGATATGCTCCCTCTCTCTCCTTGCATCTGAAACTGCGTTATTTCCCTCTTTTTCTTTTTCACACATTCTTACAAAAACTTCCCTTTTCACATACTTCTATAAGAAAACGTTTCACTGCATCTACTTCAGTTCCTATTTCTATTTTCGATTTTCACTAGATCCTTCTGCTACTGCCTCTCCCTCAAACCCACTGGTAGAAACTGATGTAGTTTTAAAGCTCTCAAGGTCATTTCAGAAATGAAAAAAAAAAATGTTGCCTTAAAAAACCTTTAAACACACAAAACCCCTAAACTAAACCCTTTTCAAATTCAAACGCCTTTCATCAGCAGATCAATAACCCAACATAAAGATTTTTGTTCACCACCACTTCAAAACTATTATACTTCAATTCAAATACTTACTGGGAGTCACACAGCACATTTTATGGGATGGCTCATTAGAGTACATACAGACCTTACTTTGGCTGCAGGTTTTCTGTGTGGGAAACAAACAAACAAAAAAAAACCCCCACACCCAGAAACAGAAAGTCCAGTGGGTATCACGGAACAGGAATGAAATTCAATCTCTAGATATTCTAGAATTTTATTGTCCTCGCTTGGCAACGTCTTTTGTTGCTTAAGAAGTCAGTTGAGGCTTATTTATTTATTTTCTAAACTTCCTATTCCCTTTAAAAAAAAAAAAAAAGAGAAACACGATGATAAAGAAATTATCAGAAAGGGTTTAGTCTTTAGAAGACAAAGGTAAACGAAACAAAAACTGGCAAAATGGATCAATAAACTTTTCATTAACAACCCCCCCCCCCCCCTCCGCCCCATGAGCCACTTACTACAAATCCTTCTTCCAGGAACATCTTTGACTCACAAAGAAATAGTCTCTTCCCGCTCCACTCCCCCCCACACCCCCGGCAAAAAAAAAAAACCACCCCAAAACCCAGGCTGGACGCCTGCAGTATTGAGGAGCGAATTCCCAGGTACACAATGGAAGTTTGAGACACCTACTTGCGCGGGGGGGGTG